>NC_140454.1:1924957-2129957 GCF_963576455.1 Neolamprologus multifasciatus | reverse complement strand
TAGATCCTACAATAATAGATACAGAGAAAAACCCAACAATCATATGACCCCCTATGAGCAGCACTTTGGCGACAGTGGGAAGGAAAAACTCCCTTTTAACAGGAAGAAACCTCCAGCAGAACCAGGCTCAGGGAGGGGCGGGGCCATCTGCTGTGATTGGTTGGGGTGAGAGAAGGAAGACAGGATAAAGACATGCTGTGGAAGAGAGACAGAGGTTAATAACAGATATGATTCAATGCAGAGAGGTCTGTTAACACATAGAGAGTGAAGAAGAAACACCCAGTGCATCATGGGAATCCCCCAGCAGCCTACGTTTATTGCAGCATCACTAAGGGAGGACTCAGGGTCGGTTTAATGCTACCTCTGTCTTTGTTCCCTTCTACCTTGTGTTTTTCATGTTTTTCATCATCAGCATCAATAATGGCTCACTTTTCATCAAGTTCAGTCCCACCTTTGTTTGTCTGCATCTAGGTCCAAAAACCACAACCTCCACACAGTCTGACTTCCATGGAACTGGAACTGGATTGGTCGAAACTGAAATTTCTTTTGGGTTTCTTTATTGTATTAAATATAGAAAAACATGAATTGTTGTACGTAGTAAATACAGAGATGTGTTATCTCAGCTGCAATGAAAGACCAGCTAAATAAGCTCTTCTGTGTTTAGATTAGTTTCTTTACTTCATTTGTATCGACCACTGGTCTGTACACCGTTCAGGAATTTATGACTAACTTTCTAATATTGTGTTGGTGTCACGTTTGCTCTCCATATACAAACGTCATATACAATAAAGAGCAATGCACTATGTATTCTGACACCTTACTGTCAGAATCAACATTAACATTTTTTGACAATTCGAGCTACAATAACTTGCCTATTGGATTGAATCACTGTGGCTGTAGCTCAGCAGGTAGAACGGGTTGTTCTGTCCCAAGTAAAAAATGTCATATTTCATCTGTGGTAATCTATGTAAAAAAAGTCATTTAGTAATATTTTCTATACAGTCAGCATTAGTTTTTCTGTATCTTATTTCAAAGGTGTAATCTGTGTTCGCAATGCTCTGTGGGAAGCAGAAGCCGCGGTCAGTTGGGAAAAAACATCGTACAGAAAACCTGCCTGTCCGTGTTTAAACTTCTGTGGCCTGAATCTTTATACACACCATCGAAAGCAACTCTGTAAGTTCATTACATGTTCAAATTTGCTTTATGTGTTTATAAGATTTAGAGATCGTTTTGTGAATGTGTTTGTACCAGGAATTAGCCATATCCCAGAAGCGGGTTTTGCTTAGAGCATGGTCGTAGCAATGATGCTAGCCATCTAAGTTGCGTAGGACTGCTAAAACAACTGTTTATCATTACTTAGCAGCTAAGACTAACTTTCATACATGTTTTCTATCTCTAGCTATTTCTTTTTGTTATTTCACATGTCAAAGAGCTAAAGGAAATTTTCTGGTTTACTTTTAGTTTCACTCGACACTTTCATCGAGCTATTCAAGCCACAATCGTAATAAAGGAGCCAGACACTCGGTTTCCTGGCTCATGAAAATTGAGTTTGGCTTGCTGTTGACCTGCATTAACATACACAGTGTATCCAACAGCTCTCGCGCTCACTTTTCGTGTTTCACTTTCACTTGCTAACTGTCTCAGCCACTGAAAGGTGCCACTATGAAGAGATAACAGGTAAAGTGATCTTCCCCTGTTAATAATATTGGTGATTGATTGGTGTACTTTCTCTGTCTAGTGGAGAGTACTATGACTAATTCTTCTCAAGATTAAGAAGCAGTGACCAGTATAATTTTTACTTTCCTAATTTGACAGAATCTGTGCTCATTTTTTAATCTGACTTTCCTTTGCACCAAACTAATTCACATGAGTTATTAATGAGGCAGATAAGTTATTTCACAGATTATTGGAATTTTATGCTCTCATTAATCAGAAACAACGCTGCATGTTTTATAACGTGTTCATTTTCATCTGCCATCCTCACCAGTGCAGACCAGCTTGTTTGTCTTAAACAGCTGTGGCTTCTCTGTAGGTGTAAATGACTTTCACTGCACAGCTCATTATTGTAATGAGCAAATCTCAAGTGTGACCGTTACTGTTGTAAACGCAGAGCAGAGTCTCTTCTGTCTTTAAGGTGCATCAAGGATGAGGCGCCTTTACTGCATATATGACCTGATAGTTGTTCAGCCTCACTGGTAATTACTCTTAGAAGAAGTGTCCCTGATGAACATGCACTTCATAAGGATAATCTTGAATATTTTATCTTTCAGGTAAATTCAGTTGGCATGGATGTTATTTTGATGCAACATTTCACGTCAACATTGACTTTGGGAGTTTCTGAAATTCTAATCATGTCGGCTGTAATGAGCATCTGACATGAATGCACTGAAGTGAGTCTAATGGGTTTGTGATTTTTTGCACTAAAATGCTGGATGATCACAACGTTTTAGCCTCATGTACAAAATAATGTTGGCTAAGGTTGCTCAGAGTTTTACGGAGCATCAAGATGAGAAAAACAAAACACAGATAACATAAATGTTATAACAAAGAAATAAAATCTTAGTCCTCATTTACTGTAAGTTGGGGTATTCAGTAGTTTCCTTTTGGTTAAGATGCCTTTTTCTTCAAGATGTGGTCAATTCCAAGTGTTTCTATAAAAGTCCTAAGTGTAGTGCTTGGAGGTAATTAATGTTACCTGTGCCTATAGGATATTTTATATTCCCAAATAAAACAGTGATTTAACTAAACGTGTGCTGCTTAAAGAGTCAGGGGACATGGGAGAAAAAAAAATTAAGACGGACTTATGTCAAACAAAACAAGCTAAAACAAAAGCAAAACAAACAACAAAACTAACTCGGGATCTCGCAAAACTAACTCGGGATCTCGCAAAACTAACTCGGGATCTCGCAAAACTAACTCGGGATCTCGCAAAACAAACTCGGGATCTCGCAAAACTAACTCGGGATCTCGCAAAACTAGCTCGGGATCTCGCAAAACTAACTCGGGATCTCGCAAAACTTTTGCGAGATCTCGCAAAAGTTGAATTGCAACAATGGCGGCAGCTACTTAGTTGTAATAAAACTCTTTCTGGGTTACAGAATACACTTTTAAGCTATTTTGAGGCGTGAATGTAGTTGTGTAAACGTCAGATACCTGCTCGGTTTGCAAGACATCACATATTTGCAAAAGTGCTCGACGTTTTCGGAGATCTGACACCCACCATCTTGAAGCTAACGGGAGGTCGAGACCTACTACAGCCGGGAGGAACACCGCTTTCCCGGCACATCGTGCCTCGACCTCCCGGTCGGCTTCGAGCTGGCGGCCTCCGAAGAATGCGGCTAAAACTTTGGCAAGATCTCGCAAAAACATTTGCGAGATCTCGCCAAAGTCCGTCTTAATTTTTTTCTCCCATGTCCCCTGCGGGGCTCCGTAGAGTTTAAAGGTGAAGCTGCTCAAATAAGCTTTTATGTTTCTGCCTTAGTTTTAAGAAGAAAAACTGTACTTTATGCTGACATCATCATCATTGTTTAAAGACAATACCATTTTGAAAATCCTTAAAGTAAACTACTTCCTTTATTTTTAAGTCTGCACAATTTTGATATTATTTTTGTGTCTCTGTTTTGAATTGAAATGCAGTTTGTTTTTTCAGAAATTATAAGAGTTTACAATATTCATATACAGTGTTGGGACTAACGCGTTATTAAGTAACGCGTTACAGTAACTACGTTATTATTGTGGTAACGAGCACGGTAACTAGTTATTATGCCAAAATCAGGAACGCGTTAGTCGTTACTGGGATTTAGATAGGGTCGTTACTCGTTACTTCGTGTGGTGGCATCGCGGAGCTTCCACAGATTCTGTAACATTAGCAAGTGGTGGAGGCAGCAGGTGGATGAGGGAAAGGGGACGCAGAAGGAAAAGAGACCCGAGGCAGCCGCCGGTCCAAGTGTGAACTGAACTACAGGTAAGAATTTATGACCTGCAGTCTATCTGGGTCAGATATAAACCAAGTTTAGGTGCAGTTTATTTTCGTTATTCTGACTTTTTCCGTACTGCGTACTAGCTAGCATGACGGAGTTTCTATACAGCTGGGTGGGTGCTATGAAGTTAATGATGTTGAACTTTATTTTGTTCATAAGTTATTAGATTTGCCAACCGTCCCGTCTGGTATTCAGAGAAAATATTATGCGTTTCTTATTGAGGTGAAAAGGAACAGTTTGTCCCGTAATTCAGCTACAATGAAAAAGACACAAAGCTGGAGTTATTCTGTCTTTGCTGCACAGCTGCCTCTTCTTCTTTCATTCTCCCCCCTCCCTCTCCTGTTTCTACTTCAATCATGAAACTGATCAATGATCAGCTGATCGGCTCTCTTGTTTGTTTATCACTTTGCGCCAGAAAGAGGAAACCAGCCGATGTCGCGCTAAACAACAGCAGCACGTTTAAGCTTGATCAGCTGTTGTTAGAACTTATTTAATATTAATTTCTAGGATCAGCTGATGTTTGCTGGAGCCACAGCTGCAAAAAAGCTGCTGGTCATGATATCGGTTTGGTTATCTGGTGAGAGGGAAACATGAAGATGAAACCAGGAGATGTCCTTACTGAATCATCAGAGCTGAACAGGTGATGGAGAAACAGGTTTACCTTTTAGGTGACATGAATGAGTTGAAGGGAAGTTATGAACTGTTTCTGAGAGACAAATAACCCCAGAATCCTTTTTTAGGTAACTGACAGCTGGTAACTGTGCAGGGGCGGGTCTAGCAAAGTGTTGCCAGGGGGGCAGGTAGGGCATTAACAGGGAGAGGTGGGCACAAAGAAATACTTTTCTTTCTTATTCTCATTTAAAATGTCTAGCTTTTAAAAAATAATTATCTGAATCTTACAACAAAGGATTGATAGATTGATGCATATATACCATCAAAACAGTGAACATCACTGTCACAACAGTGTTTGTTTTCATTCAAAGGCTTTATGATTTTTCCTATAATGGCGGGCCGGTCTCTAGTCAAAATGCCCGGGCCGATTTTTTGTCCCTGTCCAGCCCTGTATGCAGCTCATCTGCAGTCTGGTGTTACCTACATCTTCCTATTCAGAAGGCAGAATTTCCGAGTTCTGAGTACAATCAAAGCACCACGACTGCAGTTTTTGTGTTGGATGTAAAAGGTGCACATGACGCTGTGACGTAGGCTAGAATCATGGCAGCAGTCAATGACGGTCCAGGCGTGGGATTTCTCTCGTGGAAATATGCAGATTATCTTTTCCTTTCTATTGGTAGGTGGCACAGTGCACTGAGGCAAGTAAACAAGCTAGAAGACTGGCAAAGTTATGGAAGCAACACATTAACAAGAGAATTCTGAGTAAAACCAAAGTTACTTTCCCTAGTAACTAGTTACTTAGAAAGTAACGAGTAACTTGAAGTAACTGAGTTACTTTTGATAGAAGTAACTAGTAATGTAACTAAGTTACTATTTTAAAGTAACTTACCCAACACTGATTATATATATACAGTGATGGGAATAACGCCGTTACTTTTTTCAGTAACGAGTAATCTAACTAATTACTATTCCTATCGTTACAACGCCGTTGCCGTTACTAACAAGAAAATGTGGTCCGTTACTATTTTTCAACAAACAGACGGTTGAAGCTGTGTTCAGGTTACAGCATCTTATATCAGCTGAACAGAAGTAGCTGTAAGTAATCTGGACGCTACAGCTTTAAGCAGCTGCGCGCTCCCGCGGACGGTGATCACTTTCTGCCCGACGATCACTTTTTGGCAGTGATGTGCGATACCACTGATTTCCTTTCTACGGAGCCCCGTAGGGGACATGGTAGAACAAAAATAGCATGATGAATTTACACAGTGTGTATTCAGCGAGCATGTCAACAATGAACTGCACTCTCACTCTGAGACAGCAACTAAACTATGATCCATTTTAAAATTGATAAAAGACTGTGTTGGGAACTTATACACTCACTTTGTTAAGACCACATTTTCAACTGCTTGTTTACACAAATATGTAATCACATAGTAGTAATTCAATACCTTCAGGCATGGAGACATAGTCGAGACAACCTGACGAAGTTCAAACTGAACATTAGAATGGAGAAGAAAGGTGATTTAAAGGTGATTTAAAGGTGATTTAAGTGACCCTGAATAGCTGCTAAAGCCACACAGACTGGTTTGAGTATTTCACAAACTGATGAGTTTCTGATGTCTGGCAGGACCAGGGTCAGGGAGGGTGAGGAGAACGAGAAACAAATGAGAGCATAGGGAGACGAGTTAATGACACTAACACATAAACATGCTTGTATTGATAATATGTATGTGCTATTTTGTGAGCTATATAATCTATATAGTATTGTAGGTGTTCTGTCACATTCTACTATAAATATACAAAGGATGTGAGTCCTGCAGATACCAGCTGCACAGCAAACCATAAACAGCCCAAACTGAACTGAACTGGTTCTTAAAAATATACCTGCTCACACAGGTGTGACAAACATTAACCCTCACAGGCGTGTCAGGCAGTTACACAGGTGAGAAAATCATGTTTTAAACCATTCAAAATTCAGCAGTCTTCCAACTACGAGGTATCTAAAGACACAGCAGTCAAGATAAGATGTAGATACAATGTATCAAACAATAACAATGCTGACATTTACAGAACTTTGAAGCAAATTTAAGCTTAATAATACATCATCTGGTTCTTATCGAGCTTTAAATTCAGCTCAGATGAATTACAAAACATGAAAAGTTATTATTTATCAAAATCTAGACGCACTGTGTGCTGCAGGCACAGGGATTAAGAGGGTAAGGAGCACACAGAGGTTTGTGCAGGCCAAAGAGGAAAGACATCAGTGGTGATTACCCAAGCAATTGTTCCAACCCAAGTGGGAAACATTCAAAATAGTTTCCAATCCTCCTAAGAGTAGACAGCACAGCACATTTACCTCTACGAAAGGCAAAAGGAAAATCCAAGAGCTACATTTACAAGCCTTTGTTAAAATTCATAACAGTGCCTCTTCTATCTCAAAGGAACATTGTAGCACAGCTTTGACTTCTGCACAAACACCTTTTGGATAGATGAGACCAAAGTGGAGATGCTTGGCCGTGTCGATCATGGTTGTGGGAGGCTAATGCGCTTGTTTAGCAGCGACAGGACCTCGGCACCTAACAATGTATGAGTCGTCTTTGTATACCAAAGGATAATAGAGTCAAATGTGAGGCCATCTGTGTGACAGTAAGTATAGTAGCAGGACAATAATGCCAAGCACACCAGCACATCTACAACAGAATGGCTGAAGAGAAAAACAACCAAGGTGCTGCAATGGCCAAAAGTCCAGAGCTCAGCGCGACTGAAATGCTGAGCAGGACCTTAAGAGAGACGAATGTCTACACACCTCTGTGTGATATCTGAGATGATAAAGGTCTGCAGACAACGATTACTTCAGGTTAGCGTACAGTCAGTTGAGTCATGAGGTTTCGTTGTTTCACACACTGCTTTAGCATATTGGATTTGTTTGTGTTGACTAAATAATGGTGTAATATGTCATGCATTGTTGTTCACCTGCGGTTGTATTTGGTAAGCTTAGAACCTGGGCCCCCCTTTGTTTTACAAGAAAAATGTGCGCCCCCCACGCGCGTGCACAAACACATCCTCCAACCTCACACACATATTTTGCTCGTTTGCAGTTTATTTCACACCTCAAACATTTAGTAAACAATTAAGTAAATACAAGTAAACTGCAATAAATTACAGGAAGTAATAAAATAAACTACAAACCCTTTTACGCTGCATCCGCACCTACACGGGTATTTTTGAAAACACAGCTGTTTCGTCCACGTAAACGGCGTTTCGAATCACCGAAAACTGAGATTTTTTTTTTTTTTTTTGCGTTTACGTGTGGACGAGGAATACAGAGTTCATCACACAACGTCAAAGGTGTGTGCCTTTTTTCACGTCACGCTGTGGCCACGTTATTGTTTACATGAGATGAATTGCAGAATGGCAGATAGAGACAAAATACTGTTAATCTGACTGTCTGCAGGTTTTACACGCAGTTACTGTCCCTCCATTTACAAAGGCAGAGGCGACACGGTGTCATTATTTTACATGTAGTTGTTTTTTTCCTGTGTAATAATATTCAACATTGCTGTCAATACATTTTTCAAAAAATGCCTCTCTGTGGTTTAAAAACATAAACAGCTGTGGGATCCTGTTTGTCCGTGATTTGAACAAATTGTGGCAGGATCAGCCTGATGTTATTTGTATCCTGCTGTAACTTTACTGTATAAAGAGCAAACATCTCCAACATGTCAGGAGTAGTTACAACTAGTTACTCGTTACAACAAGTGTTTGTGAACTACAAATCAAGAATGTGGGATCCTGTTTGTCCGTGATTTAAACAGCCCAGCGCTGCTCCCGATGCAGGGAAACCCAATCCTGCAGGGAGACCTACCTCTGCACTTGTGCAGGTGAAGCCAAAGGGAAGATTTGCTTCACCATATTTTCTAGTTTTTGTCTTAGAAGGAAGTTGGTTTGGAAACATATTCAGCGATGCTTCATCTCCTGCTTTGTGTTTGTGTGGGAGCCCCGTCAAAAACCTGTCCATGATGCTAGCAGTGTCCAAGCGTTGTTGTTTTTTTTCCCCTTTTCATACCGTGCCTCCCCTGCAATGGCTCTGTGCCTCCCCTAGGGGGCGGGCCCCACACTTTGGGAAGGTCTGGAATAGATGGCTATGAAGTCATGTGTACATTTTCAGAAAGGTAACCTCATGTTCCTGTAAAGCATAATTCACATACCTATCACAGTTGTGGGAACACATAATTGGAAGATAAGTTTACACACAGCATACTGAGAGCTGTAGCTTTAACAGTGTGCTATAAGTCAACAGTCCTGATGCTAATCAAGCACGAGTTAGAAACCAAATATTGCAGAGTTCTTACCCCTAAAGTTGTGTTAATGTCTTTGGGTGTTGTTTCGGCCGATATTAGATGTGTGGACATCCAGAAAAGGTAACGCTGTGATCTAAAGACTGACGGCTGAAGACAGAAATGTACCAAAGGAACAAGCTAGGACCATTTGAGTTTGCTTTGGACCAAACTGAACAAGGGGAAATGCAGCTCATTATTTCTGTCGGTGTTATTGTTGTGCAGCATTTTTAGCATTACGGTTGATTAATCTTTGCCACTTATACTGCAGGCTGTTGTGTACCACGAGAGTAATTGCACAGAGCTTCAAATACTCTGCAGCTTGTGCGCAGCTGTAAATGCGTCGCCTCACACAGGCAAAGAACCCGTCACTCTTCTTTTTTTGGTGACAAACGGGGACACGCACCAACATGCCATCTGTGCTGCATGCCAGAGCTGCAGACGCCGTCGTGATTGACAAAACTGGTAACAGCGACACCCATTCCAAACTCCTGTCTGGCTCTGGGTCGCTGGAGATGAAGAGTGATGGCCTGTCACTTAGGTTCTTAACATACGACTTGGGCATGGCTTCAGATGGGAAAAACAAGCTCATCTATGGTGTAGATAAGGATGACAGCATGCCACATGCTTGAAAATAGCTCTCTGAGCTCAGGGACTAAACAGGGGGGTGTTTATAATGAGAGTGCACCTCTGATGGTCTGAGCACACCATTAGTTTGCATGTTTCTATTATAATACAGAGACCTGGATCCCTTTAAAGCCATTTATGTGACTGTGCATAGTGGGATTACAAAAGTAATGAGAGTAATTATCAGGGGATAGTATCACTTGTGGTTTCAAGGTAAGGTAGCACAGCAGAATCCAAGCATTTAGATTTTATAATTTAATATTTTAATTCAGTTATATGAAGAAATGTAAGCTTGACATGCATTAGGCCTTAAACAGTGGCCTAATGCATGCTAACTGGTGTTATAGAACAGGGGTCTGCAACCTTTATCATCAAAAGAGCCATTTTGCCCTTCTTCTGCCAAAAAAAAAATCGTAGGGAGCCGCAAAAAATAACTTTTCATCTTTATTTTATTTTACCTGTTACAACCACTGAATAAAACAAACAGAAGTGCAATGTGCATTTGTAGGCCTGCTTTGAAATAACTGTTAACTGTAGGCCTATTTAAGTCCGCCGTATATTTTTGTAAAAGTAAAATAAAACTAGCCCACTTTAATATAAATAAAACATTTAGCTGCAACTTAGCAGCTTTTAAAAGAAAAAGAAAATTAGGAGAGTCTTTGACAAGTCCATGTCAGTGTTCTCTCGTCCTCTTCGGGTTTTTTGCTCAGCCAGCAATCAACTGAAGCACCTGAACATACAAAAAATCTACATCAGCTTGGAGTCTAAATTGTATTTTATTTTTCTGAAAAATAATAGCTTGTAAAATACTATTGTCCTTACCATTTTAATGTGACTTCTGTGTCTGAAGTTCGCTGCAGATCTTCCCTATGTCGGGGCTGTAAGATGTGACTTTGATCTTCATACAGGACTGTAGGCTCTCATCTTTGAGGCGAGAGCGGTGTTTGGACTTTATAAAATTCATGCTTGAGAAAACTTGCTCACATAAGTATGTTGAGCCAAAGATGGACAATACTCCAAATGCATACTTTTTCATGTTAATATACGTGTCAGGAATGGCACTCCATGTTTCAAAAACAAGTTTGTCGGGGTGGGAGAGTTTTTCCATATCACTCCATTTGTGCTCTTTAGCGAGCGTAGCCTTCTGACGGGCGACTTCTTCAAGATCCGCCGTCAGTGTTTTGAACTTATTTACCCACAAATCTTTGTCCGCTATGTCGGCCAGTTCAATTTCTAGATCAGACTTACATACTCCGGTGAATGCAACTGTGTTCAGCAGAGATGGGTCGATGTCCAGCGGTGTGACAGGGAAAGAGAGAGTATGTTTCTCCTTTCTGAAATCACTGAATCGTTCTCCAAATGCAGCTTGCATTGCAATGATGGCACGGTGGAAATATTCATAATTTATTTCATTGTTCGCTTCTTTGAACTCTCTTAGGGAGGGGAAGTGAGAGAGCGTAGGTTTTTGTGCATCTCTTGCGAACACTGTCATTTTGCACTCAAATGCCAAAACATTCTCCAGCATCTGCAGGGCCGTGCTTCCCTTTCCTTGTAGATTTGTATTCAGCGTGTTCAAGTGACTTGTCATATCCACCATGAAGTAAAATTTACCCAGCCAATCGGGGTCTTCCAGTTCAGGATAGCGGAGGCCTTTGCTTTCCAAGAACGTTTTCACATGCTCCAGACAGGTAGCGAAGCGTTTCAGCACCTCTCCCCTGGACAGCCACCGGACTTTGTTGTGCAGCAGGAGATATGAATATGCGTTGTCGACTTCTTCTAACAATGAACAAAACTGTCGGTGGCTTAACCCATTTGCAATTATTTTGTTCACTATCTTGATAACGAGGTTCATCACTTCGACACATTTGGGGGGGAATGTTTCTGCGCACAGTGCTTCTTGGTGGAGGATGCAGTGAAACGCCATCAGCTCTCGATCCAGTGACTTTTGAAGCAAATTCACAAATCCCTTCTGTGCTCCTCTCATACTGGGTGCCCCATCAGTAGACACTGACACCAGGTGAGTGGTGTTTATTCCTTTCGCTTCTAGACAACTCACAACAGCCTCACAAATGTCCTGCCCTCGTGTTTGGCCCTTTAGCGGTATGAGTTCAATCAGTTCTTCCTGAGGCCCATCACAGTTGACATACCTGCATAACAGTGCTGTCTGCTCAACATCGTTTACATCACTTGACTCATCGCAGGCAATTGAAAATGCTTGAGCTGAATTGATGTCATCAATTTGCTTACGGCTGATGTTTTCCGCCATTTTAATGGTCCTGTCTCTGACGGTCTTTGCGGAGAGAGGCATTTCTCTAATTTTCTGAACAATTTCCCCCTTGTTTTTAAAGTCGGAGAATAGATGCTCTGATATTTTTATGAACGATTCTTTCAAATATTCTCCGTCTGTAAACGGCTTCCCCCTCTTTACAATCTCCAGAGCTGCCACACAACTAGCAGTGCTAGTTGGCTGTGGAGAGCTGATCCACTTCTTGAAAGATAGTTTGCTCTCTTCAGCTTTTCGCAGCAGTTCCGAAATTGCTCTCTTTCGCTCATCTTCGGTTGGGTATTTTTCAGCGAATGCTAAGTGCTTGTTTTGAAAATGTCTTTCAATGTTACATTTTTTGTTGTTCGATATTCTCTCGCCACATATCAATCACACAGGTAAGCCAGCGTCGTTGGCGGTGAATGCAAATAAATATGTCCACGCTGAATTAAACTCTCTATTTTCTTCCGAAACTTTTCTTTTTTGGGATTCTTTCATGGTTAGCCTTTTGCAGGGTTAGCATACTCTAAAATCCACCAGCAGGTAAAGGCGGGGTCTGTTGACGTTGATGTGACGTATATTTTTGTTGAAAAATTATAAATTAAAAATTGCTTTTTTAAAATTAGATAGTATCAACTCAAACTCCAAGATAACTAGGCAAAAAAGTAAACTAATAATCATGTATGAATAAAAATGAGTTTTGAAATACCTTCCATTTTTCTTTTTTTTTTTTTTTTCTCTTCTGATTTTTGTCAAGTCCAGAGGGAGCCGCAACTAGGAGGCTAAAGAGCCGCATGCGGCTCCGGAGCCGCAGGTTGCCGACCCCTGTTATAGAATATCAGAACTATTTTAACTGGCTTTTTAGCTGATGGAGCCTGTGTTATGATTTAGTGAGCAGAAGATTTCAACCTGTTTAAAGCTCGAAGTCACCAGTGAGCTAAAGCAGCGGTCCCCAACCCCCGGGCCTCGGACCGGTACCGGTCCGTGAGTCGTTTGGTACCGGGCCGCGAGAGTTGAGGCTCAGGTGTGAAATTTTCAGGGTTTTTATCGGTTTTCAGCGTTATTTTGTTATCGTTTTTATCGTTTACTCGGTTTTCCTGGGTCTTTTCACGTGTGTTATGAATAAATCTTCTTTTTTTCGGTACCGGTACTAGTTTTATTTTGTTGTATTTATCCGCGACACCTTAAAGGCCGGTCCGTGAAAATATTGTCGGGCATAAACCGGTCCGTGGCGCAAAAAAGGTTGGAGACCGCTGAGCTAAAACACTTAGAACCAGGTTAAGTTACATTTTAAACACCTGCTAAATAGTTTCACAAACTAAACAGTGTGACATGTTTTAGCCTTTGTCTGTTATCCAGTTTCCATTTGGTGCTAAACAGATCAAACAAACCCAAAGGTAGCACAGGAAGACATGGCTCCACAGGCTGCACATACTGAACACCTATAAATGATTTTAACTAATTAACTGTATTTTCCACTTGTCCAATTCTGCCCAGTAGGAGACCGGGGGAAAGGCGGAGCCAACAAACAATCCCGCCCCCTGCGATTTCACCCCACAGACACTTTTTTAAAACTATAAAATGCATTGGTAATAATACAATAGATGTTTAGATCCATTCACCTCTACCATACTAGCAAACAGCACAAAGGCCAGTTCACACTGGGCCCATCCCAGTTTCTGAAGGGTCAGCCCCCGTGACATGCAAGCTCATGTGATACAAGCCCCCCATCCCCAAAAGAAGCAAGGGAGGGGGAGAAGGGGCACCCAACAGTCACCCCCAAGGTCAGAAGTAATAAGGAAATAAATTTACTTCCTGTGTGGAGAAACCCTGAGAGGGATTATAAGATGTAATGATACAAAACACATTTATACCAATAATGTCATTAATGTTAACTGTACACTTAATATGTCACTCGATGTTACATCTGTACAGAGTGGAGTTTAACGACAGGTAAGATCAGAATGAGAGAATTATATTAAATGACTTAAGAACAGCGACTCTTTCAGCTGATATGTGCTCAAACAGGAAACTGTTACCATTCCAGTTACAAAGTATTGTTCTTGGTGATGGCTACACAGCAAATTCAAAAGTGTTAAATGTTTTGGTGTTAGTAGTCTTAGAGTTAATTTTACTCTAAGTAGAGTCACATTCTTTTAATGTAACTCTGAGGTGTAAAATGATAGTAGTTAAAATCGAGTGTTAAAAATGAGTGTTTCTATGTCAAATCTGGAGGTGTTACAATGGAAACATTAACTCTTGACCTCTTAACTCTGAACTCCTACAGGGGCTATGACACTAATAGAGTAAATTCACAGACTCCGCCCCCAGCACGGCTCCAATCGAAGCTGAAGTGAAGCCGTTTCAGAACATTTTGCTCTACATATTTGAGTTGTTTGCCATGCTTGGTAAGTCATGTTTTCAAAGATTGTTTCAATTATTATTATTAGCTTTTACTTCTGTGGCTCTTTGGAATTGAGACAAAGCTGTGTGAAAGGCATTAGCCATGTTGCTCGCTGATAGCATAATATTCTGTTTTAGCTAGCTGAAAGGTATTAGCCATGTTGCTCGCTGATAGCATAATATTCTGTTTTAGCTAGCTGAAAGGCATTAGCCATGTTGCTCGCTGATAGCATAATATTCTGTTTTAGCTAGCTGAAAGGCATTAGCCATGTTGCTCGCTGATAGCATAATATTCTGTTTTAGCTAGCTGAAAGGCATTAGCCATGTTGCTCGCTGACAGCATAATATTCTGTTTTAGCTAGCTGAAAGGTATTGTTTGCAGGCAAATACCACAGAAAAAAAGCTTGCAGGTGAATTTTCAGTCAAACCTTTGGTCAAATACACCTAAAACAATGTCTAGAATGTGAAATGTTGGTATAATGGTGCTACTTGAAGCCTGAAAACGATCTCCTATAAAAAAACGAGCAGACAGCAGTAGCAGACGTCCTGACTGGGTTCTACGTTAGCATTTAGATCCTCCAGAGTTTTGTGCACACGGTTTAGGTAAAAATGAAAAAGGTTGAGGTTGAGGAGATTCCTTTTTTTTACTGTGCTGCAATTGATTTGTGCCATTAATTAGTGTCAACTAATTTTTATTCAATCTCCACATAGGATATGCTTGTGAAGATGGAATATGGGGGAGAGCAGAAGTGCGTTGCAGTTCCACAAAGTGATGAATGAAGGACATGCATATTGTATTGAAGAAATAAGTGATGAGAATGCTGTTATTTGCATTTACCAGCTCACCTATGTCAGACCTTTTGATAAACAAAATTGAAAGTGAGAACATGTACACTGTTACATCTTTCAGAAAATGTTATGAAATTGTGGTGCACAGTTCAGAATAAATGTTTTTCAAAAACCATTGCGTCTTTTTAGTAAATGTTTATTTCCAAGAGAAATTTCTAGAAGTTCAGAACAGTTTTTTAGAATTAATTAGAAGATAACTCTTATGTAGTTAAACTAAAATACTCTTTGAGAGTTAATATATAAACTCTTAACACCAAGTTAGCATTAGTAAGTGTTAAATTATCAACTCCAGAATGATTTGGTGTTTAACACTAAATCAGAGTTAAATTAACACTCTCTGGTGTGGACTTCTGGGAGTAACAATACTGAGTCTGGGACTGAAAGTAATCTATAGACTGTACAGAGAGTAACATTTCAGTCTCTTCTCACTAAATCTGCAAACCAGGTTTGTGGCTGACATGAGCTTTAAAGAGCTGACAAAGGTGTGCGATTCCTCTTTGTTTCAAATCCATCCCACAGTTGTGCTGCAGTCCATTTGTAATGTGTGGTTAGCTGTTAGCTAAACAGTAGTACAAAAACTAAGTGTGCCCTGTTATTTTTAGCTTCTGTGTGACTTTTCCAAGTAAACTCAAAGACAGACAGTCAAACAAACAATGGAAAGGAAAACTGAGGGAGAACAGGTTAATCTTGGGAGAAACAACAAAGAACTAAAAACAGCGCACATCACACAAAAGACCAACAAGGTAAAGAGAAAAGAACTAATCACAGAGTAAACTTGTCGAGGCAGCACGGGGAGCACCAGGCGAGCGTGATAGAAGCTATAACCAGGATTCTTACACATTCTGGATTCTGACACATGACCCTTCCTGATGTGTTGTGTTCAAAGTCAGTGACCTTCACGGAGACATGGCTGCAGCCCAGCGTCCCCGACTGCGCCATCACGCCGGATGGATTCACCGGGGAGACCGAACGAAGAAAAGGGGAGGAGGGGTGTGCTTTATGGTTAACTCTGTGGGATAGAGATGTTAAAAACTTACTGCTCTCAGAGCCTCGAGCTGCTGACCATTAAAGTCAGGCCTTTTTACCTCCCGAGGGAGTTCAGCTCAGTTCTCCTCTCAGCTGTTTACATTCCCCCACACGCTGAGAAAGCTTCGGCTGTGGACGAACTGTATGACATCATTACTGGACTTGAGAACAAAACTCCAGAAGCTGCCTTTATTGTGCTGGGAGACTTCAACAGCACATCTCCTTCCCCACAAGAGGTGATCAAACACTGGACCACTGTTACACTCCATTCAAAGAGTGCTACAAACCCCTCCCCGCCCAGCGTTTGGTGAGGCAGACCATTGTTCCTGCTGCTGCCTGCATACAGACAAAGGCTGAAACAGGAAAACCAGCTTCCAGGGTCATCTACAGATGGGACAGTGAGGCTGAGGAGGTCCTGCAGGACTGCTTTGACACAACTGACTGGCAGATATTTGTGGATGCAGCTGATGGCAACATCAATGAACTCACAGACTCTGTCATTGGATATACTGGAAAGTGCATGGATGATATCATCACAAAAACCACTGTCCGCATATATCCAAATCAGAAACCCTGGGTAAATAAAGACGTTCGCGCCAAGCTAAAAGTGCGTTACTAACTAAAGTAACTCCGGGGATGCTGATGCTTATAAAGCAGCAGGTACGACCTCCGAAAGTCCATAAAAAAGGCCAGAAAGGACTACAGGGACAAAAGGGAGTCCAGCTACCACAGCTTTGACACCAGGCGACTGTGGAATGGACTGACTGCATCACTGACTACAAGAAGGTCAACACAGGCAGTGTTCAGCCCACTGCATCTCTCGCAGACGAGCTCAACGACTTCTATGCTCGTTTCGACGCAGACAAGAGAGAGCAGATCTTCTACCCTCAGGAGGACAGTGAGGCTGCAACTTTAACTCTGAGAACAGAAGCTGTGAGATGGACCTTTAAAAAGGTAAATCCTCACAAAGCTCCAGGACCAGACGGCATCCCAGGCTGGCTTCTCAGAGTGTGTGCAGACGAGCTGGCAGAGGTGTTCACCAACATCTTCAACCTCTCCCTGAGGCAGTCAGTGGTCCCCACGGCCCTCAAAGCATCCACCATCATTCCCGTTCCCAAAAAGTGGTCTCCTGTCTGAATGACTACCGTCCTGTTGCACTGACATCCGTCATCATGAAGTGCCTGGAGCGGCAGGTCAAAGGTCACATCTGGACCCTCTTCAGTTTGCCTGTCGGACAAACAGAGCCACAGAGGATGCCATCGCCCTGGCAACGCACACCACCCTCACTCACCTGGAGAAAGGGAATACATATGCAAGGATGCTCTTCATCGACTACAGCTCTGCATTTAACACCATCATCCCCTCGAAACTTGCCACGAAGCTCGTCGACCTTGGGCTGGGAACACCAATTCCCCCAGGTGGTGAGAGTTGGTAAGCACACCTCCTCATCACTCATCTTAAACACAGGTACGCCACAGGGTTGTGTGCTTAGCCCCCTCCTATATTCCCTGTTCACACACGACTGTGTTGCTAAACACGAGTCCAACAGCATCATCAAGTTTGCTGATGACACAACCATCATAGGCCTCATCACAGGCAACGATGAGACGGCCTATAGAGAGGAGGTGATGGCGCTGTACGAGTGGTGTCTGGAAAATAACCTGACTCTCAACATCAGCAAAACCAGAGAGATGATAGTGGACTACCGGAAACAACCAATCAGGGAACACCAGCCCATCCACATCAACGGTGTCAAGGTCGAACATCAACATCACCGAGGTCTTCTCCTGGACTCTTCACACAGACGCTGCTATCAGGAAAGCTCGCCAGCAGCTTTACTTCCTGAGGAGGCTGAGGAAGTTTAGCATGAACGCCAACATTGCCTCAAATTTCTACAGGTGTGCGATCGAGAGCTTGCTGACGAGCTGCATTACAGTTTGGTACGAAGCTGCTCTGCCAGCAGCCGTAAATCACTACAGAGGTCATGTTCATGTCAGCTTCGTCACGCCATTTGGTTCAGTTTCCATGCATCTGCACAGCTTTCTGCTCACAGTGATCATAGTTATTCCTTTCAGTCATGTTAGTCTTTTTAGGTTTCTGGTTAGGTGCGCTCTCTGTCCCTGTTATGTTTTGTCTACTGTATCAGCCCAAATAAAGGCTCGCTTTCAGTTTATATACTACACACTCCAAGAAAACAATAAAGGGCATCAGAAAAGAAAGAATTTTGTTACGTGTGTGTAAACAGCACAAGATCTACTTATCACTGGATTAGCTCCACACTTCCCCCTCCCGTCAGCTTTTTATTGACTGCAGTATGATGTTTGTTTCCCTGCTAAGCAGAGCTGGCCTTCACGGTGTTTTTCTGAAGGCAAACTGATAGCAGTGCACGCTTGTTTGTGTCAAACACCTGTTACAATGACGGAATAACTCGTCGTTCGATGCCGTCGAGCTTTTAGTGCAGCACTGATTTTCTGAGAAGCAAATTTGTGCATTTCCCCATTCATATGTGACTGACACGTGCAGACATTGATCAGTGATGGTTTCAAGAAGCAACACCGAGAATTTAGGCCACCACCCGATAACTGATGAGTGCACAAACAAGCAGTGAAATACAATATGGTTAGAGACAGCTGTTGGAAATGTGCTTCAGGCTAATGCATTCCAACTCCCGAAGTGACAGGAGAATAGCAGCAGCCACAACGTATTTATTTGCTTCTCTTTAAACACAGAAAGCCTTTGTGGGTTCTATTTATGGCATCGACAGCGAGGGACCGTTTCACAGCTGCCCACTGTCACAAACCTCGCTGTGAGGAATACCATATGTCTGCATATGAATAATGGGAAAACATGTAATTACATCACCTAGGTTCTCTGGGATGCACCTTACACTTGTGTTTAAATTATTTCTCAGACGCCCTCTGCTTGACATTTCTGTGTGGAAGCAGGAACCCCACCAGGCTCCCTCTCTAAAATAGATAAATAAATAAATAAATGAACAATAAAAAATTGGGGGCATTTTTTCCCACCAGCCTTTACCTTACTATCAGCTCAAAGCCAAGGTGTCCTTTTCCCGTTTACTGACAGACCAGAGGCCTCGGATGATTAATCACTGCTCAGACACACCAGTTCACACTAGCTGGAACAGCAGCAGCTCCTAGCTCCTTCACCTCTACCAAAGTTAATTAACATCAGTGTCTCACTCTTAATTACATTACCAGTTTCCAAGGTGTACATAATCATAAAAATATCTCACTGAGCCACTTGCTTTTCACCCATTTACAAATGTAGACTGCATGAAGGAAATTACTAAGCAGGTCATGTGACCAGTCACTAACAAAACATAGAAATTAGTGAGTCGGGACGCAACGTCTGAGTGTCTGCGAGGGTTTGATTCTGACATCCTCACAAATACTTACAGGTTGATGGGTGGAGCCTTGCTTATGTCTACAGCTTTTGAGGGTCCTGACTTCATTATTTTACCTTTTGTTATCTTTGTTTTTGAAATCAGACCATCTTAATTAGTTTCCAACAATTTCTGGTAACATAATAATAATAATAATAATAATAATAATAATAATAATAATAATATTGATAATAATAACAATAATATTCCAATTTCATTGTACTATTGTACTATGTATGACTGTGCAATGACAATAAAGAGTTATCTTAATAATAATAATGATAATAACAATAATAATAATAATAATGATGATGATGATGATAATAATATTGATATATTTTATTTGAAGACGCCTTTCTAAAAACCATGATCACCTTACAAAGAGAAAAAGATATCAGTAAAACATTAGATTAAAATACAAATAAACAAATAAAAACAAATAAACACCAAAAGATTTGACAGCAAGTAAAATGTGTATTAAAGCGAGTAAGCCAGTTTAAACAAGTAGGTTTTGAGCGGTGACTTAAATAAGGGAATCTATATTTCTTAAGACTGGAGGAAGTGAGTTCCAGCCGAGGAGCAGAGCGACTGAGAGCTCTCTTCCCCACAGTGATGAGACGAGCAGAAGGAACAACAAGATGAAGATCTGAGAGGGCAGGAAACTGTGGTGATATGAAGCAGATCACAGAGATAAGGAGAGGCAAGGTTATGGATGCACTTGAACTTGAGAACTAAGATTTTAAAGTCAATCCTGGTTTCTATGGGCAACCAGTGAAGCTGTTGAAGATTTGGGGTGATTTGGTTTCTTAAGGGAGTCCGAGTTATGACCCAAGCTGCAGGATTCTGAGGAAGTGACCAAATGGGAGGGAGTTGCAATAATCGATCCAGGAAGTAATAAGACTATGATGAGGATGGCAGCAGCATGGGGAGTAAGGAAGGGACGAGTAAGTGAAAGTATGCAGACCAGGTTACATAGTTAATGTGAGACTGAAATGAGAGAGTAGTGTCGAGTATGACACCCAAGCTCTTTACCTGAGGGGAAGGAAGGATGGGGGAATTTTCAATATTAATGGAGAAACTCTGAGATTTGGTTAAGATTTATTCAGTTTTATTAGTGTCAAGTTTGAGAAAATTGGAGGAGAACCAGGATCTGATCTCCATAAGACCGTTCGAGAGGGAGGTCATCCGCATAACAAGGAAAATTGACATTATAGCTTCGGAATATATGCTGAAGAGGGAGCATGTAGATAAATGAATAAAAGAGGCCCTGATACTGAACCCTGGGGCACACCAGCAGAAACAGAAACTTGAAGAGTGGGATTTAAATTGGACCTAGATTGCAGTCTGAGAGATATGAGGTGAACCAGGCAGGGGAGGTGCCTAATACCAATGGATGCTAATCTGCTCAGGAGGATATTATGAGAAATGGTGCCAAATGCTGCACTAAGATCGAGAAGGATGAGAATGATTAAAAAGACCAGAATCAGCTGCCATCAGAAGGTCATTACTAATCCTTAACTAGCCAGGTTCTGTACTATGATTGTGTGGAATCAATTCAGTTTTATTTATAAAGTGCCAAACAACAACAACAAACTCTGTATATCATGAGCTAGACCCTACAATAATACACCAGTGAAGAAAGGAGAAAAGATGCTTTGAAAGTAGAGATAGTGTCTGTCTCCTGAATCCAAACTGGAAGCTGGTTCCACAGAAGAGGGGCCTGAAAACTGAAGGCTCTCCCTCCCATTCTACTTTTAAATACTCTAGGAACAACAAGTAGGCCTGCAGAGCGAGAGCGAAGTGCTCTAATAGGGTGATATGGTACTACAAGGTCATTAAGATAAGATGGGGCCTGATTATTTAAGACCTTGTATGTGAGGAGCAAGATTTTGAATTCTGGATTTAACAGGAAGCCAAAACAGGAGAAATCTGCTCTCTCTTTCTAGTCCCTGTCAGGACTCTTGCTGCAGCATTTTGGATTAACTGAAGGCTTTTCAGGGAGTTTTTAGGACTTCCTGATAATAATGAATTACAGTCGTCCAAGTAATGCCATCCAGAGTAAGAATCTGGTTAGATACCATATCTATCTATCTATCTATCTCTAATCATATCTAAGGACATAAATTAGTACAATCGTTTACAAAATTAGCATCACGTTATAAAAGGTAACATCTGAAAATAGCAACCAAGGCCATAAAAGTGTTTTCTGAGGCCATAGATGACGATTTATTTTCAGAACCAGATGAGCAGCCCCCTGCTGGCCATTATTAAAAACATAGCTTATCTATGAAAGTAAATGGAAATGATGTTAATGCTAGAGGTGGTTTGAACATCTGCAGTTATTAATTTAGCACAGATTTTGTTATGCACCATAACACAGCATCATTCTGTGTTATTTTCTTCTGTTTAATCTGAACAAGCCCCTGATGTATGTATGATGGATGTTAGCGTTCATCCTCCAGCTTCACTGTGTTTATGTTATGCTAACGTAGCTGTGCAGCTAGCCACCACGTAGCACATCATTATATACAAAATTTTGTGCTTAACATACTTTTTTAAATGATCTTTTTCTTTTCTTAATGAAATCTACTACATCATGTTTAATTTTTATGTCATGTGTAATTTCCATTGCAAATATTAATCACCGTGATGTGATGTCATCATGTACACTGTTGTTCCAATTGTAGAACGATCGCGTTGCGTTCTCAGGAGGTCCAGACTGTGAACTTACGAAGTCGGGACTAGCGAGGACTAGCGAGGACTAGCGAAAACGCAATTATGGACTTGCGTACTTGAGTATTTAGAAACAGCCTAACAGTCTAGAGTCTGTGAACTAACCTCAGCTAACACCAGCTAACAATGTTAGCTCGGTGGCGAGTAGCCTTCATCAATAGTAATAAAAATCACACAGCAATAGTACATTTTCTGATGAAGTGGTGTCGGAAATGCCCGTGCACTGCTGGCTCTGGGTCCATTGTGATGCCACCAACATTAACAGGACTTAATTAACTTATTAACTAATTAACTTTAGTAACTTTACGAACCCTTATTGCGTGTTTTGTTTGAAAAAATTGAAAAAAAGACCACAGGTCCTTCTCAAACCCGGATTGGCCGCTCTCAGGCATGCGATACATGGCTACATTGTCTCATATTTTTATTTTCTTTATATTTCTGGCTTTGTTGTGAATCACTTTGGGATATTTATCTGTGAAACGTGCTATATAAATAAATCTTAGTTACATTACATGGTCTGTGGTGTTGCTTAGTTGCTGTTTTTCTAAACACAATAATACCACAGACAGCTGATGGTGCAACAGGAAGGAACTGTGGCAACGGGGCTGAAAACACCTGAATTCACAGATTAAGCGTTCTGGCCCAATACTTTGATATAGAGATGATGGGTATATACACTCAGTAATCTAATGTAATATCTAGTGATTAATCTTTGTAAATACATCCATGACATATTCATGTAATATCTTTGGTGATCCCTGACTCCTTTACTTCCAACACATAATAAACTGGCTTCAGCACCAACATTTGGATGGATTGCCATTAACCCTTTAACCCTTTAAAGCCGGTCGGAGCGGGCACGCTCTGTTTTGCGTAACTATTTTTAAATCCCGGTAGCTTTGCAACCACGTAAGCTAGCGCAATAATTTTTTTTGCATATGAAACCGGAGGAGTTGTACTTACATCTTATGCCATCAGCTTGTCCTCGGTCACAGTTTCCTTCCACATATAGCTTTGCAAAAACTGCATAAAAAGCGCTTGCAGCAACAAAAACATAATATTCCAGAAACAGGCTTTGCCAATCCGATCAGCTGTTTGTAACACTTCCTACGTCCGAAACCAGAAGTGACATCATTTTGCGAAAATGTAGGTTTTTTTTTACCATCAGGGCCTCAGTGAGCCTATACTGGTGTTTTTAAAATCTTTGACTTTATGACTTTCTGTATCGTTTCTGGGATGCTTAGGACTCATATTGCACTGCTGGAAATAGTTTATTTTGATGCATATGCTGCTTTTTTGCAAATTTGCATTATAATATTTATTTTCGTTTTTCCTGCAGTATATGAAAATTGGTGTATTTCAAAAATAAAACTATGAAGACACTCAAAATAAATTTCCTGTGGTGGGAAACTATTTTGTGCAACTTTTTTGTATTTACAGTTTTGAGGGATAAGCCTCTTAAATTTCTCTAACTAGAAATATATGTTAAAAAAGCAAAAACGATTTTCAATTATTTTGTAGTTTATTGCACTTTTTTGCAATTTATGTAATTACTATGCACTTAATGCATACATATTATTAAAATTTGGGCTATAATGGTTGTATTGATGTATAGCAACTTGAAATGCTCCCAAAATTGGCACTACAGCATGTAAAAATATAATATAAGCTCTGGTGGACTTGGTTCTATGGTAGGTCTTAAAGGGTTAAGACCTACAATAGAACCAAGTCTGCCAGAGCTTATATTATATGTTTACATGCTGTGGAGCCATTTTTGGGAGCATTTCAAGTTGATATACATCAATACAACCATTATAGCCCAGATTTTAATAATATGTATGCATTAAGTGCATAGTAATTACATAAATTGCAAAAAAGTGCAATAAACTACAAAAAAAATTGAAAATCGTTTTTGTTTTTTTAACATATATTTCTAGTTAGAGAAATTTAAGAGGCTTATCCCTCAAAACTGTAAATACAAAAAAGTTGCACAAAATAGTTTCCCACCACAGGAAATTTATTTTGAGTGTCTTCATAGTTTTATTTTTGAGATACACCAATTTTTATACACTGCAGGAAAAACGAAAATAAATATTATAATGCAAATTTGCAAAAAAGCAGCATATGCATCAAAATAAACTATTTCCAGCAGTGCAATATGAGTCCTAAGCATCCCAGAAACCACACAGAAAGTCATAAAGTTAAAAACACCAGTATAGGCTCATGAGGCCTTGATGGTAAAAAAAACCCTACATTTCCGCAAAATTGGCGTCACTTCCGGTTTCGGGCAGGTCATGGCGGACATGCGATAGTTCACGCTGATGGACGTAGGAAGTGTTACAAACAGCTGATCGGATCGGCAAAGCGTGTTTCTGGAATATTATGTTTTTGTTGCTGCAAGTGCTTTTTATGCAGTTTTTGCAAAGCTATATGTGGAAGGAAACTGTGACCGAGGACAAGCTGATGGCATAAGATGTAAGTACAACTCCTCCGGTTTCATATGCAAAAAAAAATTATTGCGCTAGCTCACGTGGTTGCAGAGCTACCGGGATTTAAAAATAGTTACGCAAAATGGAGCGTGCTGCTCTGACCGGCTTTAAAGGGTTAAGATCTACTCATAATAGTCTTTGTGAACCGTAGTGGTCCCCTGATGTTTCATCTATCACAATCACTGTGTAACTACACCTTAATTTTCTTTACACTCACCATTGCCGTGTCATGCAAACATGTTTTTAAAGGGACTGGTGCAGAGGATTGATAACCCAGTGTAATCTGCCATCTCCAATAGCCAAACAGCAGAATACTGGATCAGTAACAGGCCAGCCTGATGGGCGTCATAGTGATTGAGCTTACTTTGGAGCTGCCTGGTGTCATTTGCACATGAAGGTAAACACTGTGGGCGGTGGTGTGTAATAGCATTGCTTCTCCATCGGTAGATGCAGATTTATCAACATCTGTGCACCGTTTCCTTCACACAGGTGCAGGGATTTAAAGATGTTTCATCTTTTTTAAAGCAGGTACGAGAATCGCTTGTACAAATATATAGATCATATAGATTGGCTATACCGTGAAGCCTCACAGATGTGAACGCTGAGTTTCAAAGTCAAGAAATTCATGGTGTTGAAAAGCTGTCAGAGTTATCTGACCTGTACAGTTGTGTTTCTTGTTTGAGTTACATGAGCTGAAGAGCAGGAAACATGTTAAAGAAGGCATTTATATAACGTTAATAAGTCATTAAATCTGCTGCTGACTTTGATCAAAGCTCGGCCAGAATACTGAATGTGTTAGTTACAGTAACTCATCCATCAATTAGAGTACCATAGCTAATTCAGACCTCGTCCCTCTGTGTTCATAAGGCCACTGAGGGTGGTTAAACTGGGGAAGATTAGAGAATAACTTCCCTCTAATCAGAAATAACCAACAGCTCTGACTTCTGCCTGCTGTTCAGGAACGTTCGTTAAATGTGACTCCCGGCGACTGCCTGCTCTAAAAATAGACCCCGCTTGCTCCCGTACTGTGAATATGAGATTGCCATATCACTACCTGTTCCCATAACAATTAATCAAGTGTAGCTCAGCTATCCTCAAATGATATTAGCCTTTCCCCAGAAATCAGAATGGCTGACTCCATTGTGAGGAAATTGCCTTTTGAGAAATGGCTGCATCCCCCACCACAATATCTGAGTTTATCCTCAGAGTACTGCAGGATAGTTTGCTTTCTGCAACACGGTGAGATTCTGGTAGCATTTTTAATAGAGGGAGGCCTGCTCATGCAGAATGGTGTTATTTCAAGCTGAGGGATACATGTGCGCTGGCAGCTTGTTCCCAATCATCAGAGAGGAAAATTCCCCAATGAAGCAGCACTCAATACTCCTTTGAACAGATGAAAATAGTGAGCCGGAATGCTTGTTTTGATCCATACTCCCAATTTGGTCTAAATTGAAATGTCTTGCCATTCATGTCCATAAAGCACTCAGCCATAGTTTACACAGAAATGTTTTTCCCTGAAAGGACTTCATACAGAAGAACAAGGTCATTCTGTGGAAGAAAATCTCGCATTTACTTGTTCCTCACAAAACGGAGGTAGAAATAGACAATCAGCGTTGCTTCTTGAAACAAAATAGCTGTGGTCAACAAAAGAGCAATGCCCTTTGGGAGAATGTTGTCTCCTGATGAGCATCTGCACATAATCACTATCATTCAGTGCTTTTCCCATCACCGTGTGCATGCTCCCGCACTGTTTTAACACCTGAGCTCCAGTGATGTTGCCATGGAAAGGGTCATGAAACACAGAGCTGCTACCACAACCAAACGTGGTTCTCTGTAATGGACTGATGTGTCTACATCTCACACAGCACCATTATATAATAATGCTATATAATAAAGCATGTTTATGCTCAAGGGAAAAATCATTCTGAAAGTAAACACAACCAAATTATCAGGGAGAGGAGGTCAGGGCGGATGGATGGCTCAACAAAACATTAAATCATGAGTGGCTTTTTTCCATTTTTTAAGCATGGCAGTAATGTAACCATTACTGTGTGCTTATTACAGATCATGCATATGATATACAGCACATGAGGAAAAGTTTGATCACTGTGGATTCAGCAGAACGCGCTTTTGTGAATGAATAGTGGAATTGTAAAGCACTTTGAGGGCCTCGAAAAGCTCAATGCAATCCATTAATCCATTATTATTATTATTATTATTATTATTGTTATTACTACTATTATTATTATTACTATTATTATTACCATTATTACTATTATTATTATTATTATTACTATTATTATTATTATTATTATTACTACTACTACTATTATTGTTATTATTATTACTACTACTACTATTATTATTATTACTATTATTATTACCATTATTACTATTATTATTATTATTATTATTATTATTACTATTATTATTATTATTTTGGAGCATTAGCTGGGGCTATTAGGTAAGGTTTCTTATGCTCTGCTACCAACACTGTTTGGAGACAACAAAGGAAGTGTGATATGCAATTAAATCTCCTTTTATCCTATATAAAAGACACACGGCATAAAGATGACACGCTGTCTGCACAATTATTAGGCAAACTCTATTTTGAGGATTCGTTTTATAATTGAACAGCAGTTCTATTCATTACTCCAAAATGCTGATTAAAGTCAAACCTGTATATTAAAGAAAGTAAAAGTGAGGTTTTTGCTCTCACAGGAGAATATGTGTGCACAATGACTGGGCAACAATTAAAGTAATTGTTCCGATAAATGACAAACGCTCTTTCACACAAGGCTGAAAGGGTAAGGCTATCTTTAACCCCCCAATATCCAACCAGCTCACCTTTAATAACACCAGCTCATACAAGTGCCCCGCTTTCACCTAGTAGCCACCCACATGTAGCCACCTGCATCCTCTGTATTTCTCAAGTAGGAAAGAAGGAAGTAAGAATCAGCCCTGCAACCAAGCCTCCTCGCTACAACAGCCCAGCCAGCTCCTTACCGATCGTCCCACCTGGGCACAACGACAGTCTCCAGGGTCGGCTGTCTGCAGAAAAAGAAGGTTGACGTCAGGGATTTGGGAAGGACATTCTTGAGGCTAAATGTTAGTCTGCTTTACCCGTTATAGACCCAGTTTTTAATAATGATAATGGATTGCATTTATATAACCATTCATTCACTCTCACATTCACACACTGGTGGAGGCAGCTACAGTTGTAGCCACAGCTGCCCTGGGACAGACTGACAGAAGCAAGGCTGCCCAAGGACTGAGCTGGGGATCGAACCGGCAAGCTTCCCAAAGCCCTGGATCTTCATCCACATTTCATAACATCAGATGTAGTGCTACTGTTATCATTTTCCATTGGATGATTGTCTTTGGAACAGGAATGGTATCTGAGGTTTTCCAAAGACTGGTGGCGGTCTGATTATGGTGTCAGCTCCTCTCCATGGTGTTTAAAAGAAGTCTGTCAGGGTCTGAGGACTTCTTAGGCAAACATGTTTAAACCAGAACGTGTTGTGCATCAGTCAACAGTCTGTCATTATCACCATGGTCATTAAAATACATAAAAAGGAATCCAGTTCCTTCATGGATTGTACTGTGAAATCACTCCCAAACCACACAGGGTTCACGCTCATCAGAACCTTTGGGTTCTCCAGGCTGAATGACTTTGTTCTGGAATCACGGATGAATGATGAGAAGGTCCATCTCTCTCTGAACATGTTTGACATATCTGAGCTCGAACGGTCAAACTTTACTTTGTGAGGGAAGGATGGACTCGTAGCCTCCACCAAACGTAACCATAACTCTGTCATGCTGCGACATGGATTTATTTGTTTCTGAGAGTGGATCATATGTGAAGTGGTTCTGTGGTGCATTGCAGAGGGCGTGGACGTTAAATTCAATCCCTCATTGAGACTAGTTTCAGTCTCTCTGCAGAAGTAACGCACGGTCCTGAGGTCTGCATTTAACAAACTACATCTGCAGCATTTTCAAATCATTCATAAAGTGATTCATTTCAATTTTATTTAGATTTGGTGCCAAACCGGGACACAGAACAACTCCAATAATTAGTCGTTCCCCTTAGCGAGCACAAAAGAAAAACCTTTAAAACAATGAAGCCTCGGGCAGAGCCAGCCTGTGAGCCGAGAAACAGACGTTAATAATAATTAATGATTGAATGAAAAGTGATGTATAAAGCTAACAGCCTTCAGCTGCCATAACGCTCTGACCCTGCTCCGGATTTGGAGACCAGCAGTTCTTCTATCCACGTTTTTCCTTCTCACTGGTTCAACCTGCGCACATGTGACAGGTGTGAAAGGTGTGGAAACGCCACGGAGAACATTATTCTGCCTGTAATACCATTGTGCATGAAAGCTTTGGTGGTGGGTCAGTAATGGTCGGGGGTCAGTTGTATATACAGACAGAGACGGCTGCAGGCTCGGCCACGGACCTCAGCTGCTGCTGGGTATCAGGATGATCAAATGTAGTTCACGTAATCGTAGTTTTTGATGATAGAAATTGTGTTTTGACAGTTTGTTTATCTTTTCATAACACAGATACTACATGTTATTTTAATTGCACATGTTAAGTCACAGCCCTGATGTTCAGTGTAGTTTCCACACTGGAACATAAACAGCAGTTCAATTCAATTCAATTCAGTTTTATTTATATAGCGCCAAATCACAACAAAAGTCGCCTCAAGGCGCTTCATAGATACAGATTAAAACCCAACAATCATATGACCCCCTATGAGCAGCACTTTGGCGACAGTGGGAAGGAAAAACTCCCTTTTAACAGGAAGAAACCTCCAGCAGAACCAGGCTCAGGGAGGGGCGGGGCCATCTGCTGTGATTGGTTGGGGTGAGAGAAGGAAGACAGTCACATATTTGGTTTCTGGGAGTGCATGGGCCAGATTTTCTTCATCTTCTTTTCTCATGTTCAATTATTAAACGTTGATATCATTGCATCGTGTTTACTTGTATCCACACAATCACTTATTTTCTAGGCTTTAGCTGCTTTCATATAAATGCACCATGTTGCCGTCTCCATCTGTCTGCCTGCACAGCTTCCCTGATCCCTTTGACCTGAATGTGTTGAGCTGCATGTTAATTTAATAAAACAAACAGGAGCATGTATATAGTTACAAAGACTTTTTATTAGATTTCTTTCAGAGGAGCCGCGCTTAATGTGTAAGGCTAATGCACATTTAGCATCTCCACACTTAACTGACAGCAAAATGGAGCTAAAACCCAAATGAAAGAAAGCATGAGAGGTTGTCAGCACCCCGGGCGCCATTCAGCAGTAAATAGTGACTCCGACTGTAATTGAGATGCATCAAAATGGCTCGGTAAGTGATCTGTCAGAGGCTGGATATGGTGTGTGTAGCACAGAGGGACACGGTGCAATCCACCTGACTTCTCGGTTTGCTTTCTGAATGCAAGGGAGCATCTCGGCAGTTTGCAATATTCCAGCTAAATTAGTTTGCTCTTCTCTCTGGGAAGCCAAATCTATAAAGCAGCTACTTTGGCATTTAGAAAATCCATTTACCATGATTGAAACTATCCAGCTGAAACCACTACAGTCAGTCTTTTCATTTCCAAGAGCTCGTTCGTCTTACATATGATGCTTTCAAATAACCTGGAAAGAGAAGCAATCTCCATATCATGCATGTGGCACTCTGCCATCAGTTTAAAGTTATTTTTAGCAAGTTTCTACTATCAGTTTAATGTCACGTGTTTTTACGATTAATCTACCAAATGAGAAACCCGAGAGCCTGTCGTTCACATCATTTTGATTTGTGTTTAAATGCAAGGGCACCAACTAAAACATAAAATATGTTGACTTCAGTTTCAGTTCATTCACAGGAAGCGGACACAACAAAGTCAGCTACATTTGATTTGATCCCTGTGGTTATAAACTCCGCTCTCATTGGGCGATGCTTCAGAAAGTGGTTTTTAAAAACCTTCCTGAACCACACTTTGTTCTTTAACTGCCAGGAGGGAAGGATAACTCACCAATGAATACAACACTCAGTGTTGTTGGTCTGCAATTCAATTCAATTCAATTTTATTTATATAGCGCTAAATCACAACAAAAGTCGCCTCAAGGCGCTTCATAGATACAGAGAAAAACCCAACAATCATATGACCCCCTATGAGCAGCACTTTGGCGACAGTGGGAAGGAAAAACTCCCTTTTAACAGGAAGAAACCTCCAGCAGAACCAGGCTCAGGGAGGGGCGGGGCCATCTGCTGTGATTGGTTGGGGTGAGAGAAGGAAGACAGGATAAAGACATGCTGTGGAAGAGAGACAGAGGTACATAAGGAACAGGAAGAAGCAGTGTGTGGTGATGTACGATCACCATGGTAACTCATGATGTAGACTGTTGTACATCAAATTGGAAGAAAACTGTAATTTAGAGTCTGCATCGTATAACTTTACGTACTAATCAGAAGCATCACAGCTGTTATTATGTGGTGGCTTTTTGCTGGCTGAGGGTCTTAAATGTTTATGAATAATGGTTATCAGCAGCTTATAAAGTGAGTGCAGACCCAACAGTGTTGAATTGAAACAGTAGATCCGACGAATCATTTCCAATGACAAAGACAGACACAGTGTCAGGAGGCAGAGTAATGAAGAAATGTTATTCAGAGACCATCGAATTTATGAAACATGTTACTCTGTTTGTATTTAGAGTCTCTATTCAGTTTGTATGTATGTGCTTGCTGGGCCTGCCTCGTTATTCTATGAGAGGAAACGAGTTTCAGAAGCAGAGGAAGTGGTGATTTCCACAGGAGTGATAACATTTATAAATAAATTAATAAAAAGACAGACACTGAATTTCACCAGGACTTCCTGCCGTTTAAATAAAAAGGAATCAAAGGTGAAATAAAAAAGAATAACAGACAACAGGAAAAAGAAGAAACCAGTGGAGGACGAGTCCATGTAATCTGTCAGGCAGGGAACACTCTGACTGCACAATGTAACCAGTGTGTAACAAAATATATGAACGATGGGCAAATCAGAAGACTTGAGGAACGACAGGAGTGTTTTGTTGTAAATTGTTGTAAATTTCATACAATAAAACACTGAGTGAGTCGGAGTGTGGGTGGGTGGCATCGCCGCACTTTGTCCTGTGATGATTTAATATTACTGCTTCACATGCAGTCCCCTGTCAGCTCTGTGATGTCCATTTTGTTTTGTCCTGTTGTATTATCGTGTTACACCAATCAACAACAAAACCAACAAAATGCACCAGGAGCAGGACTCATTGCCGTTGCCAGGCAACAGAAACTGCAGGAATCCTCAGGTAAAGAGTAAAATCTCACGACATCCAAAATAAACAAACAAGTGTTAGTGATTCAGTGGTACGGACAGACCTGCTGTACGTTGTTTGACTTCACAGTGACCTCTGTCGTTTATTATTTATTAGAGGTGTGGGATGCACAACTCTTGGAGTTGGTTCCTTACTTAATGCAAGCCCTGCAGATGTAAATTAAAGCATGAGCCCAAAACCTCACGCCTCATTCCTCATCTCATACATTCTGTTGGGGGCAGCTGCTGCCAGTTTACAAGTCTGCACCAGCAACGTTTACTGGTGTAGTCCCACAACAGTTTGTGCAGTTTATCTAAAAATATACACAGGCACCCATTAACCACCTAAAGAAGGTCCCTGTCGAGAGACGTGTGCAGGTGAGGTCCATCTAACCGTTTCATTTACATTTACTGAGATTATAACTTAATTAATAAATTGCTCCTTTGGAGTATCAATATTTTTCATGTTTCCAATGGAGCTATTTTTGACAGCACGAATCAGGTACTAATGAAATACTCACCTGTTTACTGTCTACGAGTACTTAAACATAGGTACGGCAGAAGGAAACAAGGCTGTAGGGAACAAGGAGGAGGAAAGGAGAGATAAATGATAAATAACCTCATGTAAACAAAACAGGGGCCTTAGTTACAGGTGCACATCACACTCCACACACTGTATTCTCACAGTAAGTTCTGACTGTGATGCACTGAGGAAATAACAGACTGATCTTAGAATATGTTTCACATTTCAATGTTTGGATTATAAGAGAGTTGAGAAAATCAGCAGAAATCTCACTGAAAGCTAATAAACTCCAGTTTTAATATCTGAAATGAATGATCATTAATGTGAGTACCTGACAGGTTCGTTCCCCAAAGACCAGACAGACAAAAAGCTTGATATCAGACAGAACTGTCAAATCAATCCAGTCTGACTGTGTCAGCCCGAGGCAAACACAGGAACAGAGTTTCAGTCTGTGTGGGTTTAACACAACCAGTTGGATTTTACTGGTTTAAAAATAACAAAGTAGGTTTTCATGCCTATACAGAACCAAGTCTTTCTAACACAAATATTAATATTACTCTTGGCCTGCATCAAACTTGCTGTGATAATTATTTGTTAAAAGCTAGACATTTTCAATGAGAATAAGAAAGAAAAGTATTTCTTTGTGCCCCCCTCTCCCTGTTAATGCCCTACCTGCCCCCCTGGCAAAACTTTCCTAGACACAGAAAAGCCTGGTGTTATTAGTCTCTCAGAAACAGTTCATAACTTCAACTCATTCATGTCACCTAAAAGGTAAACCTGTTTCTCCATCACCAGTTCAGCTCTGATGATTCAGTAAGGACATCTCCTGGTTTCATCTTCATGTTTCCCTCTCACCACATATCCAAACCATCATGTCCAGCAGCTTTACAGCTGTGGCTCCAGCAAACATCAGCTGATACTAGAAATTAATATTAAATAAATTCTAACAACAGCTGATCAAGCTTACACGTGCTGCTGTTGTTTAGCGCGACATTTGCTGGTTTCTTCTTTCTGGCGCAAAGTGAGCAATAAATAAACAAGAGAGAAAAGCCGATCAGCTGATCATTGATCAGTTTTATGATTGAAGTAGAAACAGGAGAGAGAGCGGGAGAGGAGAAGAAGAGGCAGCTGCAGCGTAAAGACGCAAAATAACTCCAGCTTTGTGTCTTTTTCCATTAAGTCCGGGACAAACTGTGTTCCTTTTCAGCTCAATACGAATATTTTCTCTGAATTCAGTTTTTACGGGACAGTTGGCAACTCGACTAACTAACCTAATAAAATAAAGTTCACTATCAGTAACATCATAGCACCACCCAGCTGTATATAAACTCCGTCATGCTAGCTAGCATGCACTACGAATTATTGTAACTGACTGTAAAAAGTCAGCACAATGAAAATAAACTCCACCTAAACTTGGTTTATATCTGACCCAGATAGACTGCAGGTCATAACTTCTTACCTGAAGTTCAGTTCACCTGACACTCGGACCGGCTGCTCCTCCTGCCTCCCCTTTCCCTCATCCACCTGCTGGCCTCTGGGGAAAACCTGCCTCTGTGGAGAGAGCCTTTCATGGAGAGCAGTGGGCAGAGAGAGGCTCTGTGGACAAACTGGGACCTTTGGACGAACTGGGACCTTTGGACGAACTGGGACCTCTGGATGAACTGGGACCTCTGGACAAACTGGGACCTTTGGACGAACTGGGACCTTTGGACGAACTGGGACCTCTGGATGAACTGGGACCTTTGGACAAACTGGGGCCTTTGGACAAACTGGGACCTTTAAACGAACTGGGACCTTTGGACAAACTGGGACCTTTGAGCAAACTGGGACCTTTGGACAAACTGGGACCTTTGATCGAACTGGGACCTTTGGACAAACTGGGACCTTTGATCGAACTGGGACCTTTGGACAAACTGGGGCCTTTGGACAAACTGGGGCCTTTGGACAAACTGGGATCTTTGAACGAACTGGGACCTTTAAACAAACTGGGACCTCTGGACAAACTGGGACCTCTGGACGAACTGGGACCTCTGGACGAACTGGGACCTCTAGACAAACTGGGACCTCTGGACGAACTAGGAACTTTGGACAAACTGGGACCTCTGGACGAACTAGGACCTTTGGACAAACTGGGACCTTTGGACAAACTGGGGCCTTTGGACAAACTGGGACCTTTGATCGAACTGGGACCTTTGGACAAACTGGGACCTTTGAGCAAACTGAGACCTTTGGAAAAACTGGGACCTTTGATCGAACTGGGACCTTTGGACAAACTGGGACCTTTGATCAAACTGGGACCTTTGATCAAACTGGGACCTTTGGACAAACCTGGGCCTTTGGACAAACTGGGGCCTTTGGACAAACTGGGATCTTTGAACGAACTGGGACCTTTAAACAAACTGGGACCTCTGGACAAACTGGGACCTCTGGACAAACTGGGACCTCTGGACGAACTGGGACCTCTGGACGAACTAGGAACTTTGGACAAACTGGGACCTCTGGATGAACTAGGACCTTTGGACAAACTGGGACCTCTGGACAAACTAGGACCTTTGGACAAACTTCACTGATGCTGATCTTGTGTTTGAAATGTTGTTTTGCCTTCATGTTGTAAATAAAGTAGAACATGAATGCTTATTTCACGCACACACACTTTTAAATATACTAAGTTCTTTGGTTTTGCAAGCATTCACATCACAGTCTTCAGCGTGAACAGCCGAGCTTCAGACATCAGGACAATTATCACCATTCTTTCAGCTCAGTTTTGTAGCATCATTCACGCAATACTTTCATCAACAATTTACACTCCTCCCTAAACTTCCTTAAAAAAATAAATAAAATAAATCGTCTCACACAGACTCACCATGCCCTTTTTCTCCCAACACAATGTGCACCTTTAATCATTCATCCAAATAACAATTTTACACTTCATTTATACATTCACACATTTATATATCACAAAAGACTGCCAGTAACTGCCAAGATAAATTATTTCCATTACCATATTACCTCTTCAAAACCGATATTATTCACCATTTCCATATCACAGTTTCCAAACCTCAGTACCGGTACACGTAACTTTTTCCTTGATTAATTTAAAAGCCTCTAAGCCCAGGTCCAACCTTGCCGGTCAATCAACCCACTTCGGGAACGCCCTCACCGATAGCGGTCAAATTTCTAGGCCCTATGTTAATTTAAAAGTGGTCCCCGAGAGTTGACCGGAAACCCCACTCGTGGGCGCTTTCGAATCCAGTGTGCGCCATTAAGCTTTACTTAAGGTTTACCTGTCAATCACGTTCAAACGGGACCACCCGGGTCCAACCCTGTCGGTCAAACGGTGCAAGAAAAGTGGTGCTTGACCACTGATTATTAACGACTGTCCCTACCTGTCGCGGGTATCACCCGGATGAGCCTGTCGTCACAGGAAATTGCAGCGCGTGCGCCGCAAGACGGAGCCATCACACTCAGAACATTTTGCACCCCTAGAAGTCCAACTTCTGTCCTAAAATTTATTTAAATACATTTAAAAGGACTACTGTGGGGATTCCACAGCAGAATTATCTGGTGCCCGAGTCCAACTCTACCACTTATCAATACAGGAATATATCCCTTAACCCTTTAAGACCTACCATAGAACCAAGTCCACCAGAGCTTAAACTATATTTTTACATGCTGTGGAGCCATTTTTGGGAGCATTTCAAGTTGCTATACATCAATACAACCATTATAGCCCAAATTTTAATAATATGTCTGCATTAAGTGCATAGTTATTACATAAAGTGCAATAAACTACAAAAAATGTAAAATTGTTTTTGTTTTTTTAACATATATTTCTAGTTAAAAATTTATCAGCTAAAATTTAAAAGGCTTATCCCTCAAAACTGTAAATACAAAAAAGTTGCACAAAATAGTTTCCCACCACAGGAAATTTATTTTGAGTGTCTTCATAGTTTTATTTTTGAAATACACCAATTTTTATACACTGCAGGAAAAATGAAAATAAATATTATAATGCAAATTTGCAAAAAAGCAGCATATGCATCAAAATAAACTATTTCCAGCAGTGCAATATGAGTCCTAAGCATCCCAGAAACGCCACAGAAAGTCATAAAGTCAAAGATAACTTTTAAAAACACCAGTATAGGCTCATGAGGCCCTGATGGTAAAACAAAAAAAAACTACATTTCCGCAAAATAACGTCACTTCCGGTTTCGGGCAGGTCAAGGCGGACATGCGATAGTTCACGCTGATGGACGTAGGAAGTGTTACAAACAGCTGATCGGATCGGCAAAGCATGTTTCTGGAATATTATGTTTTTGTTGCTGCAAGAGCTTTTTATGCAGTTTTTGCAAAGCTATATGTGGAAGGAAACTGTGACCGAGGACAAGCTGATGGCATAAAATGTAAGTACAACTCCTCCGGTTTCATATGCAAAAAAAATTATTGCGCTAGCTTACGTGGTTGCAGAGCTACCGGGATTTAAAAATAGTTACGCAAAACAGAGCGTGCCCGCTCCGACCGGCTTTAAAGGGTTAACCAAATATCCTAACCTAATATCTCTTTTCTTGGCTGACGTAACACACACACACAACACACCAACTTCAAACATACGTCGCAACAATTAAAAATCCACCCCAGTATTAACAACAATGAGCTTTCATCAAATAACCTCAAACTTTACTTTTATTTATCCCAAATTACCCAAAACTATCATGGACATGTCACCTGAAATCTACTTAACAGATTTTATAATTTAGTTTAATTTCCACTACTGAGCCAATTTAATGGTAACAATCATCAATTCAGTGGACAACTAATTTAGAATTTATCCAATGTGCACAATTTTTTACAGGCTTGCACTTACTTATACTCTTTTAAACCGGTCTGTTGTCCATCTCATATCAGATCGTACCTTAAGGTCCAAACTAGTCCCCTCAGCCGCACAAGAATCTCGGGTCACTGCACCAAGTGTTAAAAACGGTTCTTTTGGATTCTTCAGGGCCAAGAAAACACGGCTCAAAAGTAGTCTTTTTACTTTAAAAATGATCTTTAATTTACATATTCCGGAATATGGAGACCTGAGCACAAAACACACAACCCCAGGTCTGAAGTAGTGATGGGTCGGTCGCGAACGAAATGGCTCTTAGAGCCGGATCTTTGACGTGAGCGACGCAAGCCGTGTTTTTTTCTTCTTCTTTCTCTCACCCTCTCTCTCGCACTTTTTTCCTGCTTCACTCCGCACGTGAGCCTTGTGCTTTATGCTGGAAGAGGGGGGAGGGGCGGTAGTTACACTCAGTAGCACAGGAACAGAGCGGGAGGGAGAGAGAGAGAAAGAGAGCCAGGAACAACAACGTCACATTAGAAAGGTATAGTAATCATCCACAACTATTTTCAGTTGCAGATGATAAAGGATTCAGAAAGTTTATTCATGCAGGTCCATATGACAGAGAATGTGCATCTTCTATTTGTTTTCATATTTTAATTTATATTTAATTGTATTGTGGTTTGCAGTGTTTTGTGTTGTTTCACTTTAAATTTGTTTAAAAGGAAAAAGCTGAAAATTTAAATAGTTAAAAGTTGAAATGTAAATAGTTGGTTTTTGTATTATATGATTTATTTATTACATTTTATGTGGAGTGAATAAATAAAAGTATATTTACGGTGGCCCCTACAGACAAAGCACATACAAACTTCAAATCACGTACGAACCCTGAAGCACGTACAAACTCCAAAACACATACAAACTCCAAAACATGTAAAAACTCCAAAAAACGTAAAAACACGTGCAAACTCCAAAACATGTAAAAACTCCAAAAAACGTAAAAACACGTGCAAACTCCGAAGCACGTACAAACTCTGAAGCACGTACAAACTCTGAAGCACGTAAAAACTCCAAAACACGTAAAAACACGTACAAACTCCAAAACACGTACAAACTCCAAAACACGTAAAAACTCCAAAACACATAAAAACACGTACAAACTCCAAAACACGTAAAAACTCCAAAACACGTAAAAACACGTACAAACTCCAAAACACGTACAAACTCCAAAACACGTAAAAACACGTACAAACTCCAAAACACGTAAAAACTCAAAAACGTAAAAACACGTACAAACTCCAAAACACGTATAAACTCCAAAACACGTACAAAACACAACAGAAGTGCTCCAGGATGCTAGGGGGCAGTGTTGAGCTTTGACCTAGTGGCTGCACAAGCCAGCAAGTACCAACGACCGGATTTGGTGTGTGGTAGTAACAGGTAAATGAATTTTTTTTTAATTATTATTTGACTATATATGAGGGGCGATCGTGGCTCAAGAGTTGGGAGTTCGCCTTGTAATCGGAAGGTTGCCGGTTCGAGCCCCGGCTTGGACAGTCTCGGTCGTTGTGTCCTTGGGCAAGACACTTCACCCGTTGCCTACTGGTGGTGGTCAGAGGGCCCGGTGGCGCCAGTGTCCGGCAGCCTCGCCTCTGTCAGTGCGCCCCAGGGTGGCTGTGGCTACAATGTAGCTTGCCATCAGCAGTGTGTGAATGTGTGTGTGAATGGGTGGATGACTGGATATGTAAAGCGCTTTGGGGTCCTTAGGGACTAGTAAAGCGCTATATAAATACAGGCCATTTACCATTTTTACCATATGAATGCTTGTGTATAAATACACAAACAATACACATATGCTTTCATGCTTTCAAATGTGTAATTTAAGTGATCTAGTAGCTCTGTTTTGGAAGTTCAGTTCATGCTAGAAATGTGTTTTGGAGTTTGTATATGCTTTTTGGAGTTTGTTTTGTCTCTAGGGGCCACCGCATATATTTATATATAAACGTATATAAATAAAACCACTTTTTTTTTACATTAGTAATTCCTTTTGTGCATAATTTTATATTATTGTTAATAATAAATTAATTAAAGCAACAAAACAACCTGAAGAGCCGCTCTTTTTAGTGATCCAAACCAAAAGGGGCGGTTCTCTAAAAAGAGCCGGAAATCCCATCACTAGTCTGAAGCACAAACGGAAGCCTAGTTACTTATATACTACCACACTTTTGGTTGGTTTCACTTTCACTTCATTCTGGCTGCAAAAGCACGCTCTGCAAAAGCATGTAGTTTCTTGTCTGCACGTTTTGGCACAGAGTGTACTCAGAGTTAGGCCTTTCTCATATGAAGCAATATAATCAGCATATAAACATTTAAGATGATAAATTTAAACCTCAACAAGTCCTTTGACACTTGCTGTCATTTCAACTGAGAATGTTTCTTTAATTAATAAGAATAGAAATGTTTAATTTACTGTATAGTAAAACATGGCAACTACCCCATCCTGTAAATGTTACAACACACATGTTGATTGTTATCTTTTATGTAATTCATAAATGCTGATCTACCCTAACTTAATTATTACTTAATTCTGCTAAATAGGATTTTGAGTTTCAGTAAGAAGGAAACAACAGACACCTTCACAACAGTATCCAAAGTTAGGAGGGTCTCTTTAATTGTAAAATATAGAAATGAAGATAAAAATGACTGAACAGGAAAGGAATGAATGTCCACGCCCACAGCTGCATGGATGTTGCATGAGCTTAGCCTCACCCTTGGTGTGCAATAGTGAAGGTGTCCCTGGTAGGAAATGGAAACCTGCCAGTTCATAAAAACAGGCGTTTGATCACAGTTGATGGCAGCAGATACCTTACTGTGATTGGCAGTGTTGGGTGTAACGCGTTACTGTAATTAAATTACTTTTCCACTGAAAAAATAGAGTAACTGATTACTGTTCATTTTTAGGTATTGTAATTACAGTTACTTACAATGTACTTGTGTTACATTGTAAAATAATTAAACTCGCTGAACATCATTATTTAATTTCAATAATTTGTCTTCTAAACGTAGAAGTAAACTCAATATGTAAAAACTATGGGCTGCTGTTAATAGCAGGAGTAATCTACTGAAGCGCCTGACACACAGCATAGACGAACACTTCTGAGTGATCCTTGTTCATCATCCATGGATATCACCGTGGCAACTCCTGCTAAGCATCAAAACGTGATTTTACTTCAGCAGCACAGAAAGCGTCTGAAGGTGAGCTTAAAAATGATTGCAGGCTACACTGTGGAAGAGATGCTACCGCTGCGTCTTTAAAAAAATATTTATTATTTAAAGAGTTTAATTTCTATTGTTTGTCCACTCAAGGTTTATATGGATTTTAAGAAGTATTTAGTTAAATTACTTATTGAGTAATTAAGTTACTTTTCAGACACAGTAATTAGATAAGTATTTTAAATACACTATTGACTAAGTAATTAGTAACTTTTTTAAAGTAACTTACCCAACACTGGTGATCGGACCACCATTGGTAGTTTGTCTTTGTCAGTATAACCCTGTCACCATCAGAGGGGCTGATGTGGAGATAGTGGAGGACTAAGGGTACCTGGGGGTACACCTGGGCTGTAAACTGGACCAAGAACAGCAATGCTGCCTTCAAAAAAGGGCAGAGTCGGCTTTTCCTACTGAGGCGACTCAAGTCCTTCAGTGTTGGTGGGAAAATGCTGACCATGTTTATCACTCGGTGTTGGAGAGCGTCGTGTTCTCTGCAGCAGTGTGCCGGGGCAGTGGGGTGAAGACAGCTGATTAAACAGGCTGGTTCTGTCCTGGGTGTCAGACTGGAGAACCTGGAGCAGGTGTCTGAGAGGAGAATGCTAAAAAAGCTTCTTTCTATCATGGACAACCCCTCCCACCCCATGCACGCCCCCATGTTGGACCATCGGAGCAAACACAACAGAAGACTCATCGCCCCGAAATGCAGAACTGACCGCCACAGGAAATCCTTTGTGCCGGTGGCAATAAGACTGTTTAACTCCTCCTCACTCTGTAGGTGATCTTCCTGAGACTATCACCAATGTTATTCTGTTCCCTCTCAGAGCCAATATCACCCAACAGTACTTATTGAATATTTGTTTCATCCCCCATCATACGCTGCTACTCCCTTTATTCTATTGCACAATACTTTGTCACTTTATAGACTCGCCTGCACTGATAGTTCAGTTATTTATTCACCAGGATATAGTCATATATATTACTTCGTTAGAGTTATCTGATGCTATGTCTTGCACTATCCTACTGTATATTACTGTACACTACTATTCTTATTGTATATATCTTATATCTTATTCATCTGTTCCTCTGACTCTCCTGCTGCTTTGAGCGTGTACACGACAAAATAATTTCCCTCTGGATAAATAAAGTTATTCTTATTCTTAAAAGCACTAAAATGATCTGCTGATATTCAGAATGATGGAAAACACCCATGATCATCTTATGATTCATTCTAGTTTTCATGTAGTTTCAATAAACCTGTACAACAAGCCCACAGTGACCACAGTTCATGCTGTGTGTGAAAACTTCTGACCACAACTCTGTTTTATGTTAAGCCAGCGGCTGTTTGTGGTTTGAGGATTATCTTGAGAAACAGGTTGCTGTCAAGTGCTTCAAATATTATTTTTCAGTAATGACAACAAAAGAAAATCATCTCAGCTGATGGCCTTATCTTAAGGTTAGTACCGTTAGGTATTAGTGGGGCTGTTTCTGATGCATCTCTTTCACGGGAATGAGAGTAAACAGCTGCCACATCCAGATTAACACTCATGACTCCTCTGCCACTAAATTGGATTAGTAATTGCAACTTTCACTCTACCAGAGAAAGTAGATGATTGCATTACTACGACACCACTAATAACCTCTCAGAGGCCTCAGTGGATTATGTGGTAAATATGGCAGATGAAACGGAAGCTGACAGCCTTTCCTTTCTTCAACTGCCTGATCGCTTTTTTTATCCTGGAGTTTAGTGCAGTTTGACTCATCGTGTCCTTCATGGTCTTCTGATGTTATTATCCTTGAGTTTTCTCTTACATCACAAACGAGGTTAACAGCAGAGATCTCTGAACTCCAGCAACACAGTTACAGAGTTTGTTCGTCCACTGTTTGAGTTTCTTCTACTCTTTCATGTAGGCTGACAGCATCTTCACCTTTATGCACACATTACTGGCTGATTGTCATATTTTATAACTTTGGTGATTCTAACCAATGGCAACGTCTTTGCCATTGTCATGACTGTCTGTGTGGCAGGCGAGCAGAAGTGGTGGACCCAAAGTTGCAGGACTCTGGGAGACGTGAATAAACTGAAAACACAGCTTTATTGCTGGAAGAATGATTCACAAAATAAAACTTACAAAAGGAAAACAAGACTCTAAACCGAGGTGCTGGAGGACTGGACATTACAAACACACAGGAAGTTGAGGATACGACGCGACAGGGAGCACAGGAAAACACAGGGCTTAAATACACAGGGGGGTAATTAGGAAATGGACAACAGGAGGGAGACACAGCTGGGAGAAATTAGGCTAACGAGACAGGAGAAAGGTAAAACTGAACACATTGACATGAGACATGAACTTTCAGAATAAAACAGGAAACTAACAGACACAGAGAAGCATGGACAGACACACTAACACATAGCAAACCTAAACAAAAGACAAGGCAGAATAAACAAGAATATAGAAGAATATAAAGAAACACAAAACACCGAGTCCTCAGACTCAGGACCATTAGTGCCATGAAACATGCCGGAGGATTCCTGAAAGGACCAGTATGTGTGAAAACTGTATTATTGACGAATTGTGACGAATCAAAAGTGAAATCATTATTCTTCTAAAAAAGTTATGGAGATTAATATTAGTGCTGCAGATGCTTCAGGTTGAGCTAAGTTCATATATATTAGACTCTCCAGTGATGCATCAGATTCTATAAAATAATGTAATATGGCAGTCGTGCAAAGATGATTTTTATTCTTGATTCTAACAGAATATAAATACTGTGATCTGCCAACAGACTAAAGAAATTCACACATTTGATGTTTAAAAGTCTCCATGTTTAATGTGCAGCCATGACCTCAGCAGCCGGTCAGAGCAGCACGCTCCGTTTTGCGTAACTATTTTTAAATCCCTGTAGCTCTGCAACCACGTGAGCTAGCACAATCATTTTTTTGCATATGAAACCGGAGGAGTTGTACTTACATCTTATGCCATCAGCTTGTCCTCGGTCACAGTTTCCTTCCACATATAGCTTTGCAAAAACTGCATAAAAAGCTCTTGCAGCAACAAAAACATAATATTCCAGAAACACGCTTTGCCGATCCGATCAGCTGTTTGTAACACTTCCTACATTGGATTAGACGTCAGCGCGAACTATCGCATGTCCGCCATGACCTGCCCGAAACCGGAAGTGACGTCATTTTCTCGGAAATGTAGTTTTTTACCGTCCGGGCCTCATAAGCCTATACTGGTGTTTTTAAAAGTTATCTTTGACTTTATGACTTTCTGTGTCGTTTCTGGGATGCTTAGGACTCATATTGCACTGCTGGAAATAGTTTATTTTGATGCATATGCTGCTTTTTTGCAAATTTGCATTATAATATTTACTTTCGTTTTTCCTGCAGTGTATAAAAATTGGTGTATTTCAAAAATAAAACTATGAAGACACTCTAAATAAATTTCCTGTGGTGGGAAACTATTTTGTGCAACTTTTTTGTATTTACAGTTTTGAGGGATAAGCCTCTTAAATTTCTCTAACTAGAAATATATGTTAAAAAACAAAAACGATTTTCAATTTTTTTGTAGTTTATTGCACTTTTTTGCAATTTATGTAATTACTATGCACTTAATGCAGACATATTATTAAAATCTGGGCTATAATGGTTGTATTGATGTATAGCAACTTGAAATGCTCCCAAAGATGGCTCCACAGCATGTAAACATATAATATAAGCTCTGGCGGACTTGGTTCTATGGTCGGTCTTAAAGCAGCAGCAGTTCTGAAACTAAATGGGCTCCAACCTGCTACTAACAAGGTGTACCTAATGAAGTGGTCAGTCAATGTATATACTGTAGATAGTTAAACGCGAAGTTGTTCAGCAAACAAGAGAATACCAATTAACCATGTGTGCAAGTATTTATTATTCAATGTTGTGTTTGCAGGGTTGCACTTTGTGAACTTGTAATTAAGTCTGCGTGCACCGAGTGCATATAAATGTCTGCTCTTTAAAGAAAGAGTTTAGATGAAGTATAGTGAAACGGGTTTTCACCTCTGCTGTAGGAACTTCATGTACCTGTGCATAAGGACACCAGCAACAGTCTAAAGGTAAAGGTTGGTTGTTAAACAGTGAGAGCTTCATCCCACAGAACAATGAAAGCTCCTCCAGCTCATTTACCAGTGATAGGTGAAACATCCCTGTAACTTCTGCTGGTGTTGGGCTTTCAGCTCGATTCACAGTTCAAACATTAAAAAATCATTTAAAGCAGTGTTGAGAGAAAATGAAACAAGAAACTGTCCAAAGACAGACAGTAGGAGGGGCTAATTGGTGATCTAAATGGCAGTGCGGTTGGCTGGCTCTCACTGCGACCTGTCCCGAGTGTATCCTGCCTCTTGCTCCATGGTAGCTGGAATAGGCTCCAGCCAATCAGCAAATGAACAAAGCGGATGGATGGATCCTGCACATAGGCAGCTAGAAATACAACCTTTAAACATGTGTGGACACCAAACCATGATCTCTTTTTAAAAACATAACCTGCAGTTTTACCCCTAAATGCCTCAAGTTTGCACCGTGCACAGGGATTACACATTCAGACAGTGTGGCAGGTTTCCCGTGTGGTCACACAATGGTGGTGGACACGATGATTACCATTATAACTCAATTCATGTTTTTAAGCCATCTCTACTTTTAAGATTAGGCTTCAAACTTTCCTTTTTGCTAAAGCATATAGTTAGGGCTGGACCAGGTGACCCTGAATCCTCCCTTAGTTATGCTGCAATAGACGTAGGCTGCCGGGGATTCCCATGATGCATTGAGTTTTTCCTTTCCAGTCACCTTTCTCACTCACTATGTATTAACAGACCTCTCTGCATTGAATCATATCTGTTATTAACCTCTGTCTCTCTTCCACAGCATGTCTTTATCCTGTCTTCCTTCTCTCACCCCAACCAATCACAGCAGATGGCCCCGCCCCTCCCTGAGCCTGGTTCTGCTGGAGGTTTCTTCCTGTTAACCCTTTAAGACCTACCATAGAACCAAGTCCACCAGAGCTTATATTATATTTTTACATGCTGTGGATTCATTTTTGGGAGCATTTCAAGTTGCTATACATCAATACAACCATTATAGCCCAAATTTTAATAATATGTCTGCATTAAGTGCATAGTAATTACATAAATTGCAAAAAAGTGCAATAAACTACAAAAAAATTGAAAATCGTTTTTGTTTTTTAACATATATTTCTAGTTAGAGAAATTTAAGAGGCTTAACCCTCAAAACTGTAAATACAAAAAAGTTGCACAAAATAGTTTCCCACCACAGGAAATTTATTTTGAGTGTCTTCATAGTTTTATTTTTGAAATACACCAATTTTTATATACTGCAGGAAAAACAAAAATAAATATTATAATGCAAATTTGCAAAAAAGCAGCATGTGCATCAAAATAAACTATTTCCAGCAGTGCAATATGAGTCCTAAGCATCCCAGAAACCACACAGAAAGTCATAAAGTCAAAGATAACTTTTAAAAACACCAGTATAGGCTCATGAGGCCCTGATGGTAAAAAAAACTACATTTCCGAGAAAATGACGTCACTTCTGGTTTCGGGCAGGTCATGGTGGACATGCGATAGTTCGCGCTGACGTCTAATCCAACGTAGGAAGTGTTACAAACAGCTGATCGGATCGGCAAAGCGTGTTTCTGGAATATTATGTTTTTGTTGCTGCAAGTGCTTTTTATGCAGTTTTTGCAAAGCTATATGTGGAAGGAAACTGTGACCGAGGACAAGCTGATGGCATAAGATGTAAGTACAACTCCTCCGGTTTCATATGCAAAAGAAAAATATTGTGCTAGCTCACGTGGTTGCAGAGCTACCGGGATTTAAAAGTAGTTACGCAAAATGGAGCGTTCCTGCTCTGACCGGCTTTAAAGGGTTAAAAGGGAGTTTTTCCTTCCCACTGTCGCCAAAGTGCTGCTCATAGGGGGTCATATGATTGTTGGGTTTTTCTCTGTATCTATGAAGCGCCTTGAGGCGACTTTTGTTGTGATTTGGCGCTATATAAATAAATTCAAAAAAAGCCTTCAACATGCACCATTTTCCTGGAGCCCAAAGTTACTCTGTTTGAACAAGGAGGTAGAAGCTGCCACCACCAAGCCTGGTTAGCAAACTGCACGAGTAAACGACACAACATAGCGAGTCGCTCTGTGAACTGCAGTGTGTGTGTGTACATTTTTTCTCATTTGTATCTAAAGACTTTTCTTCTCATGTAGCTTTTTTCTGATAATTGTGACTAAATATAGCCCCAGCCCTGTGAAAGGCAGTAAGTAAGGCTTTATCGAGCTGAAGACAGACAGATGGAGAAACTGCACATGGTTTCCTGGCAAAACCTGCTCCAATAATGGCAGAAAGCCACACACACAGACTGGGAATTACTTCTCAGGATGAATTTCTGCTCTCCTGGTGTGAAGTTCTGCCTCATCTACTCTGTGATGAATCCATCACCGATTTCCAGGCTTACTGCTGTTTTCCAAATTCATAGAAAGGCAACATTAGCATGAATGTGCAGGAACTTTAAATTGACACAACAGTGCTCTTTGCACACCAGGAAAAAGCTCTCTGCAGTGTGATGTGATACCAAACCTCCATCGCACATAAGACATGGACAATGTGATATTTCTGTTCAGTAAATGAGCTGTTAATAATTCGCTTGCATGCTTTTTCTTTTTTTGAACCCGCCTTGATAACGATGCATCCATCAGCTCTATCAGCTGCCAGAACGCGGACGCATTAGTAACACTGCTGCTGATTTTTTTCCCATTTGGGATTTGTGACGAGGCCTCCCGCTGCTTCTCTTTAAAGCAGCGTTTCCCAGCCATGAAGTCGCTCTCGGTTGGAAAAGCCTTTTCCAAATCCACAGTGGAGCTCAGTAAAGATTTAATAAGAATGCTTATTTTATGTCCTTTATCATCCGTTTTCAGGCGGCTGATGGCCAGCCACTGAAGATTGTTTACTATTTGAGGGTGTGAAGCATGTTATCTGGCAGCCTAATGGAGCATTTGCAGAATTCGTGCAATTATTCGGTGTCCCTGTGCACTCGCTGTTATCTCGAAGCGAGATGCTTTAAAAGTTGTGCGAGGAGCCAGCACAGCTCCCTGAGCCGCAGATGCTCAGATCGGGTTGCTATAATGGGGCACGGAAGCTAAAGACAGCATTCCTTTGTTATCAGCGTGAGGACATTGTCTTCTGAGAGGATGTGGCTGCTGTTATCTTTGTCACTTGACACACAGGAACCAGCTGTGATACATCACCCCGCTTTATCATCATGCTTTTCAAACTTAGTGGCCAAATCTGGCCGCGTTGCAGCTGCGAACAACACGATCCTGTTTTTGCAACAACACGCGATCAGATAGCAGCAGCTGACAGTGATTCATGGCAAAAACCTGCACGCTTATTATCTTTGACAAAGATCTTCGAAAACATAAAATATGTCTCGGTTTACATGATTTCAATCACCTGATCATGTTGGAGCCATTTATCAGACAGCAGGACACATTTTGTGCGTTAATAACAGAATATTTGTGTTGTGGAACGGTGGAGACGACGCGTCCCTGAAATCACGGGTCATTAAACGCTGCTTTGTCTGAGGCAGGTTGGCGGTAGCTTCCACCTTCACCGTGGCCTCCTGCAGCAGGGAGACGACGTTTTTCACTGTAAGATGAGCAAACTGTGTCGAACTTTCTTTGCAATGGTACAATTGTAAAGAAAGCCCATGATTATTCCAGCTGGTGCCACAAAATATGAATCATCATGTTCAACCTTTAAAAGCTGAGTTAACCCTTTAAAGCCAGTCAGAGCAGCACGCTCCGTTTTGCGTAACTATTTTTAAATCCCGGTAGCTCTGCAACCACGTGAGCTAGCGCAAAAATTTTTTTTGCATATGAAACCGGAGGAGTTGTACTTACATCTTATGCCATCAGCTTGTCCTCGGTCACAGTTTCCTTCCACATATAGCTTTGCAAAAACTGCATAAAAAGCACTTGCAGCAACAAAAACATAATATTCCAGAAACACACTTTGCTGATCCGATCAGCTGTTTGTAACACTTCCTACGTCCATCAGCGCGAACTTTCACATGTCCACCATGACCTGCCCGAAACAGGAAGTGACGTCATTTTGCGGAAATGTAGTTTTTTACCATCAGGGCCTCATGAGCCTATACTGGTGTTTTTAAAAGTTATGTTTGACTTTATGACTTTCTGTGTGGTTTCTGGGATGCTTAGGACTCATATTGCACTGCTGGAAATAGTTTATTTTGATGCATATGCTGCTTTTTTGCAAATTTGCATTATAATATTTATTTTTCATTTTTCCTGCAGTGTATAAAAATTGGTGTATTTCAAAAATAAAACTATGAAGACACTCAAAATAAATTTCCTGTGGTGGGAAACTATTTTGTGCAACTTTTTTGTATTTACAGTTTTGAGGGATAAGCCTCTTAAATTTCTCTAACTAGAAATATATGTTAAAAAAACAAAAACGATTTTCAATTTTTTGTAGTTTATTGCACTTTTTTGCAATTTATGTAATTACTATGCACTTAATGCAGACATATTATTAAAATCTGGGCTGTAATGGTTGTATTGATGTATAGCAACTTGAAATGCTCCCAAAAATGGCTCCACAGCATGTAAACATATAATATAAGCTCTGGTGGACTTGGTTCTATGGTAGGTCTTAAAGGGTTAATATAGAGGACATAACTCTGTGCTATGTTAGCAAGACTGCTGCTCAGAGGTTTCACAGTAACAACCAGTGTACCAGTGACGTTTCAGCATGGAGGTAAATCGTGTGTTGATGTTAGTAAATCAGTTTGCACACTTCTATCCTCCTCACTCGACTGCTTTTGTTTTTTATTAGCTAAAAAAACCTCCCAGAAATACATCGTACGTCTGAAACAATAAAGACATTTAGTTCTGCACACTGCCAGGAGAAATACCAAGAAGTTGCTCTGACGTGTCCCAGCGTTGCCACGGGCAGAACTACAAACTGAAAGAGGGCAAACAAAACTCAAAAATGCATAAATTCGTTTGGGACAGTTTTCTGTCAGAAACTGAAAACTAGCCTTTGGTTACACACTTTTCATACAGGTAAACACACAATGTCGTTTCACACTCAGCATCAAACACACCCAGTTCTGGCTCATATGTAAGCAGTGGCACTAACTGTACCCTCAGTGATGAACTTGAGTTTTGATGTTCTGCTCTGCTGGGCTCAGCAGGAAACTGCTGCCTCTCCAGGTGAGGCCCAGGTAAACGTGTCTGGTTATGTGACTCAGGGTCTTGGAGCCCGCTGCGCTCTGGGGCAGATTCACACGCACCAAAGCCGCGGGGAGCCCAGACCAGCTAAAATTTTTCAAAAGAGAAAAATTCTGTGTGGAACAGTGGGAAGAAGAAGTGGCTGTAAATGTGTCCAGATCCACTTTGAAGCCAAGACAAACTTATTTTAAATCACAACACGACCCACTGTAGCCATGTGCTCTAATCATTATGCACAGGGATTGAACCTGTCAGTGGTTCATCCAAAACTAAACCGCTTAGACTGAATATTATGAACTTACTGTGTCGTTGGTAGTTCTGCGAACGCTGCTGTGACAGGATGAGTCACAAGAATTTAATGAAAAATAGCAAAGTAAATAAAATGATCTTTACTTTCTTTCTCGATGGATTTAATAAAACCTTTAATTATCTAATCCAGACTAAGACCAATGTAACTACGGCTGACCTACATTTTAAAACAAGCATTCCTACCTGTAGACAATATTCAAAAAAGTCAGATTTGTTTATATGGAGCCCTCCATGATAACAGTCAACTGAACGCTCTTTATATTTTTGGACTACCAGACAAAACCAGAACCAGAGATGATCAGAAAATCCCCTCGGAGCAAGAGAAACCAAGAGGAAGCAGAAGCAGGAAGCATGAACGCTAGCTTAACGAGTGTTTCCACGTCTGGCTGTGTTTCTTTAATTAAAACGAATGATTAAGTGTGTTCCTTATGTGCACCACCTGGATCGGATAGAGCTGCACAGACAGATGTTCACACCAGATCATACAGTAAACATAAAGTGTAATACAGTGACGTACATAAACATGAGTGACTCATAGATGCATTAAATATTACAGCGAAACTGTTTCTCTGCTTCATAAAACACGATAAACACACAACAATATAAGAATAACAATAACATTGTATCACTAAGTAAAATCATGATGTGGGCTTTTGCTCGTTTGTTTCTGAAAAGGCATCATTTTAATAGTTTGGCTTAAACACTGTTAACATGAACAGCTTTGGGGTTTGTAAACCTCTTTGTGTTACTCTGATGTTTTTGTGGCTTATACGATGTAGAGAGTTTTGTGTTGTTTTCTGTAAAAGGGTAAAACTCTGCTTCATTTTATTTACGTAAATGTATTACTGTAAGTCACTATTTACTAACAATACAATAACAAGGCAAGTACTAAAAACACTGAGCCGGCCTAACCAGTATGAGCTGTCGTTGCTCATACTGGGAGTAATCCGTTTGCCCGGAAAATATGATGAAGCTCAAATAGACCAAACTGCAGTGACTCAATCAGACTCAGTCACACCAGCAACATGTAGAATTACATGCAAGCACACAGCAGACTGACTGAGGAGCTGACTCCATTCATTCATACACTTTCTTCCACTTATTCAATTCAAGGTTGCTCTGATGTTCAAAGAGCAGAGAGGAGGGAGGAGGAACAACACGAGCAGCAAAGTGGAAAATAAATTAATAACCCAGCAGGCTCCCTAACAACAAAGCCCAAGTGCACCTGTTTGACTGAAGTAGTATGATTTACTCACAACCATCTCGCAGATGTAACATTATGTACAGTAACTTGCATTTCGAACTGCATTTCGTTGCCTTGTGCAATGACAATAAAGTTGAATTCTATTCTATTCTAATTCTATTCTAACTTCCAATACCATCGATATTCATTTAGCTCAAGGAAAGCCTACCATTGATTAATATTTCAATCTTAAATACGGTCAATCAACCTCTATTAACCCGTTAAAACCAATGGTTTTAGGTCAAACTACCATAACTCGTGGACTATTGGCACAATCGAAAAATCCCAGTGGTTCCTGAAAGCATTAGTTCTGCTTTTTCAGTGGTAATAAGTTCATTACAGTAAAACAAGGCAGGACACATCATCCACATCTTGGCAAATAATGCAGAAAACAGCAAAAACAAAACAATAAAAAAACACTAAAAATGATCCAAATGCCCAATAAAATGTCTGTTTTCTTCTCTCAGCCAATCGCAGTCTTCATGGTGCTGCTGCCTGGAGTTACTATAAGGACCCTATTATCACTGAAAAGATAAAATTCTTTCAATTCATCAAATGATTCAGGACTTACGGGAGTTACAGATGTTGAAAACATCTGCCAGCAACAGGTCAGGCTTTAGGTTGAACAGCTATGCACCACAGGTGGCAGCAACTAAACCACTATTTAAAAAGCATCTCTAGACCCAGCAGTCTTAGCTAATTATAGGCTATTTTCAGTTTCTTAGACAAGTCTTCTGTTCACTCAGCATATCTGGTTTCAAAATACTAGATGATGATGTCAGAAATGATGGTGAGGAGGAAGCATAGTCCCAAACAGAAGCCCCAGGTACACCACCAACCTGTTCATGTGTTTAACTGTTTAACTCGGCCTTTACTTAAAGAGCCATCTTTAGACCCAGCGCTCTTGGCTGGGTCTCCAACCTTCCTTTCATATCAAAAATCCTTGAAAGAGTAGTTGTCAAACAGCTAACAGATCATCTGCAGAGGAATGGTTTATTTGAAGAGTTTCAGTCAGGTTTCAGAGTTCATCACAGCACAGAAACAGCTTTAGTGAAGGTTACAAATGATCTTCTTATGGCCTCTGACAGTGGACTCATCTCTGTGCTTGTCCTGCTAGACCTCAGTGCAGCGTTCGATACTGTTGACCATAATATCCTATTAGAGCGATTAGAACATGCTGTAGGTATTACAGGTACTGCACTGCAGTGGTTTGTATCATATCTATCTAATAGACTCCAATTTGTGCATGTAAATGGAGAGTCCTCTTCACACACTGAGGTTAATTATGGAGTTCCACAGGGTTCAGTGCTAGGACCAATTCTGTTTACATTATACATGCTTCCCCTAGGCAGCATCATTAGAAGACATAGCATACATTTACACTGCTATGCAGATGACACCCAGCTCTATCTGTCCATGAAGCCAGATAACACAGTTTTACTTCTAGTTTATTACTTCTAGGCTGGACAACTGTAATTCAATATTATAAGGATTTCATAAAAAAAACCCTGAAAACCCTTCAGTAAATGCAAAATGTTGCAGTAAGAATACTAACAGGGACTAGAAAGGAAGAATGTATTTCTCCAAAATTGGCTTCTTTACATTGGCTCCCTGTTAAATCTAGAATTTCATTTAAAATCCTCATCACATACAATCATCATACAACTATCATCACATACAAGGTTTTGAATAATCAGGGTTCATCTTATCTTAATGACCTTATAGTTTTGTATCACTCCATTAGAGGACTTCAGATTGCAGGCTTACTTTGGTTCCTAGGTTATTTAAAAATGGGAGGTAGAGACTTCAGCTTCTAAGCAGAGATGCCCAAACCAACCTCTCATTAGTCACCTCCTTCAGGTCTTCTGGGGGGACACCAAAGCATTCCCAAGCCAAGCAAGAGATGTAATCTCTCCAATCTATCATGGGTCTACCCTGGGCAGATGCCCAAAACACCTCAGCTGGGAGGCCCCTCAGAGATATCCTCATCACATGTTTGAACCACTTTAACTGGCTGCTTTTGATGTGGACATAGAGTGGCTCTACACCAAACTCCTCCCAAATGGCGAAGCTCTTCACCCTATCTCTGAGCACAGCCACCCTTTGGAGGAAGTCCATTTCTGCTGCTTGTACTTCAGACATAAAAGAACTACTTCAGGTCTATAATAACTGTCCGTGTATCTATAGATTACAATACTATGGACCTGAGTATAGGATAGAATAGCGGTCTATTGGTTGTCCATAGATACACAAAGAGCTCTGAATAGCCGGGTAGTTGCTCAAGAGACTTCATGAGCAACTAAGAAAAGCTAATCAAATGATAAAGGAGAACGTCCAGAAAGTCTCCACTTGGATGGAGGACAGTTACAGTTATGATGTTACAGCTAGAATTACCCCATTGCTCAGTGGAGAAAGGATTTTATTCAGCACACTGAGAAGAAGACATATAGATTATAGTTAGTTAGCCAGACCCCAAAAATCCAGAAGATAAAGACAGTCCTATCCAAGCAGTTCAGTCCAATCGGTTATGCTTATGTCTTTTTTTTTAATCCTCTGATAAATGTTCAACCAGAAGCAGTGTGCAAGTGGAATGAGTGATCTCGCTTTTACTCTACTTTTGTTTTCTGTTTCAGTAGCTGCAGTCGTTTATTTATGTGTGCCTCATAGACCTCACTCATGATCAGTGGAGACACCAATCAGAGTCAGAATCTGGAGGTGCTAACTTGAACTGGAAACCTCAACTGTTTGCTACGGAGGAACACAAGAGCCACGCGCATCGGAATTAAGCATTCAGTGCTTAAATAATGAAGAAGAATAAATTCTGCATTTGTAAATTCATTTTTGAATTCCACTTTAATAGAGTGATTTTCAAAATGCTTTTTAAAATGGTGATTCCACTTCTCATGTCAAAATCCATTTCCCTTTCCTGTTTGCTCAGGGATTAGCAGTTGGATTAGCAGTTGGATTAACACCTTCATTTTAAAAATCCTGCTGCTACTGAAATTAGCCACACCGTGGGATGATGATGAGTTGTTTTAACTCTAAGTATCACAAAGTAATGTGGTAACATCTGGACTGACGAGTTTACTGTCAGCATTTTAAGTTAGCTAGTTTAAGTTAGCAAGCTAGTTTAAAGGCTGTAGGCTGCAGCCGTTGCGCTGCACTGTATAAATGTAACAGGCCTCAGTGCTGGTTCTAATAGTCTGAGCTGCTTCCAGCTTTATTTGTGAAGAGCACAGCAGCTTACAAAACACGTAGCTAGCTCGTACAGCTGCGACGTAAAATTTCCATAAGCTAAGATAACGGGGCTAAGTGCGGTGATGCTAGCTTTAGCCATGCTAGCATTAGCCATGCTAGCACGTTACCTTCAACAGGTGGTCAGGCTTTGTAAACAGGCACTCAGTCAGAGGTTGGTCTCTCTGTTTCACTGCAGGGTCCCTTCATGCTTCACATATCCGTGTCGAGCTGAGTGTAAATCCCGAGGCTGAACGGCCTTTGTACAAGCACACATGCTTCTTAGCTTAGCAGGGCGAAGCTATGAGCTAAAAAATCCAGGGCGAACAGGAAAGGGAAATGAAGTTTTTAAAAGCATTTTAAAAATCAGTTTACTAAATTGGAATTCAAAAATGAATTTACAAATGCAGAATTTATTCTACAATTTATTATTTAAGCACAGGATGCTTTATTTGGATGCATGTGGCTCTTGTGGTCCTCCACAGTTTGGAGCAAGATTGCAAAATTAATTGCAAGACCGACTCACATGAAACGTCACAGATTGAGGAAACCAAAGGCAAATCTTTGGTGGAAACACGGATGATCAGACGGATGATTAATTTGAGCTAGCTTTAACTAGCATTGACATTTACAGTTTTCAATATATAACTTTCAAACTTTGTGTTAGTCAACATCAAGGTCACTGCAAATGTGAACATTTTACATTACCAACAATTTTTTATGGATCGTCTTCATACTTCACAAAAATATACCCAACCATGGGGGACAGGAGTCCCTAGTTAAGTATTGTAACTTGACCTTCAATGTCAGTGCGCTTGCAACAACCAGCATGCATCCTGTTTCATTTGCTCTTTTTTTCCTATACTTTATCCTTTCCTAACTTTTTTCTTTGTCTTTTACTGATTATTTATTATTTAGAGTATTATTGTTTATTTGTTTCTACAGTTGTCTTTCAAACAGGTGGGATAAGAGAGTTTTTGTTCTCCTTGTTTCCACAAAACTATTGCTTTCATTACCGAATGGGACTGCGGTGCAGCAGCTACACACTCCAAGCTTTGTCTCCAGATCAGCTGATCGCCCTGATGCCAGCCGGCTTGTTGACCAGACCCACAGACATACACTGTGGATGCAGAAGTGGGGACAGAAGAGGACAAGGAGAGATACCTGAGGCCTAAAAAGAGGAGGAGCTATAATTCATATCTGTCATGTATTATAATCGGGAATATCCAGTGGTTAGCAAACAAGACGGATGAGTTAACAATGCTAGCCTGGAGTCAACGGGAACTTTAGGAGTGTAGCTTGATGTGCTTCACCAATGCATGGAAGCACATGGATGTTATTAAGATGACAACGCATCTGTGGATGGCTTCCACGCTGTTGGGGCCAACAGGTACAGTGTCACGGGCGGTAAGCAGAAAGGAGAGGGTTTAACTATTCGTGTTAACTACCGGTGGTGTAACCCTGCTCACATAACAGTCAAAGAGTGAATTTGTGGCCCGGACATTGAACTGTGTGCTGTTGGACTTTACCCATGTGATCTTGGTGTCTGTGTCTCGTCTGTGTCTATTAGACGGTGGGCAAGGAGGCCTTAGTGGTTACATAACCTGCACTGACTCCATTGTCCCGTCTCAGACTGTCTATTATTACCCAAATAACAAGCCATGGGTGACTAAAGGCATCAAAGCCATCTTCAACGACACGAGGAGGGCCTTCAGAGCGATAGAGAGGAAGTGAGAGAGGTTCAGGTGTTACTGGGGGGTTAGATCAGAGAGGCTAAGGACAGTTACAGGAGGAAGCTGGAGTAGAAACTCCAGCAGAACAGCACGAGAGGTGTGGAGTGGCAAGAAGACCATCACTGGAGTCAGGCCAACCAACAGCAGAGGAGTGGAGGGCAGTGAGGACAGAGCCAGTGAGCTACATTTGTTCTTCGACACTGCAGTGAATGCTAACACCCACGTTGGTTTAACCGTAGTCAGCCTGCTCTCCACTCTTTCTCCTTCTTTCTCCACATGGGTCCACTGGGACGTGGCACTTTTGCACATCCCAGTGGACCCAGGTTTACAGACCTGTGGCACTGACTTTCACATGATGTGTCCTTCATGGCCCACCGTATCCCAGAATTCATAGCGTGGCCCAGCCAATTCCAGTGTCCAACAATGGCACCCGCTACTAAGTTTTAATATTACTCTTATTAATCTTTCTGGGTCACAAAATAAACTTTTAACATATTTAGCTGTGGAAACTTCTATCTGCTCGGTTTATCAAGACATCGCATATTTGCAAAAGTGGTCCGATGTTTTTGGAGACGTCTGTTACCCATCAGCTCGATAGCTCGCTGAGAACCGAGAACGGCAAACTCCAGGCACATCGTTTTCAGATCACCGCGGTCTTTCGCTACTCAGGTTAAACATGATGTATAAGTCACTTGGATAACTTAAAAATGTTACTGTTTGGTTTTTTTCAGAGTTTTATTTCTTCATGAGATTAAAGTTGTTAGATCAGATTAGATTAGATTAGATTAGATTAAATAAAACTTTATCAACCCCCCGGGTGGTTTTCACACAGCTGAATAAACGTGAGTAAACTGATTAAACAGAAGTGTGAGACGGTCCAGAGTTTACGCCAGTGTCCTGTTATATTTTAGATAGCAAGGAGCAGACGGCTGAGTTTATTAAACTCCACCGAGACAGCGGTGACGCTAATCTGAAGGCTAGACCGTCCAATTTCACAGCCGTTTACTTCCAGCCTACCCGACCTTCTGAGGACCCGGCCCACGTAGACCGAGAAGGCCGGGTCCTCACGAGGATGCAGCCCATGAATTTGGACACGGCTAAGGACGCTGTCATAGTCTGTCAACGACGTTGATTAGCTGCGTGTATATGAATGTGAATCATTCATTGGCTGGAGCAGCCAGTCACTGACACACACTGCAAAACAGAATGAATTTTAACGTATTTATTTTAATTTCAATTCAGCAGTGCGCGATCATTGAGTGGCAGTGCATTTATTTAAAGCGTAGTTAAACACCAACAATGACAACAGACTGATGTGTGAATGACATGGCCTCCAATATTTACAAAGCCAAAGATACTTTTCTTTCTGGGGGGAGCTCTCTCTCAGTAACACTCAAACAAGAGAAAGAAAGAAAACTTCACACATAAGCCAAGAATGAGGGAATTCTCCCAGCTTAAATAGGAGACAGATTACCGTCTGTGTACCAACAGGTGAGTTTGTTAACTGTCAGCAGAGGAAGGACACACAGACAGAACGTGAAGACGAGCGACAGAAGTGGAAACTGGAAGCCCAGGACATTTCAGCACACTGTTTTTCACAGACAGGTTTGCCAGCCCGTTCTCACTCCCGAGGCGTAACATGCCGACGTTTTGTCACGTCCCGCGGCGTTCCTGAGGAACGCAAAAGGAGACCTTCGGCATTCTTATGGTACGCGGCGGGTTATGGCTGAAATCCAGTGCAATGACGCTCCCGCGGTAATAGACGTTCCAGCCCTGTATTCCAGCCCTAAACCTAACCTTATCCCTAGCCCTAACCATAACCTTTTTCCTGACCTTAACCAGGACTTTAATGATGTTAAATAGCGTGTTTCTAAGCGATTTGAAGAAAAAGAGCGAACATGTGTAGATTGAGTCCATATGGTTCTCATATTTCCTCATTTTTCTGAGGTCGTCATTCAGGAACGTGGTGGGTAGCTGAAAACGTAATATGTTGACGATTTGTCACCTAGCGTAAAATGTTAGGCTTTGGGAGTGAGAACGTGTTGGGTTTGCATCCATTTAATACGCAGCTCCTTTAAGGTCCTGCCAAAGCGTTTCAGTGTGACTGAGGTCTGGACGTTATGGTCGACAGATAACACATGGAACTGATTTTTGTTTCGAGAAACATGGCGCTGTGTGTTATGCTGCAGTGTCTTTTGAACATGAACTTACTAATTGAGGCCTGTTGAGTCAGAGATGAAGCTTTTAGGTTTGAGATTTCTCTGGACTAACCTCGGGGTAAATCTGCTGGGATGTCCACTCTCAGGGAGACTGGCAGCTTGTGAATAATCTTTCTCACCATAAAATAAGTCACTTCAAACTGTTTTGATATGGACTCATAACCCTTCTGATAGGTGGGAACAGTTGCTTCTCTGAGACGAGTGGCAGCGTGTTAACACACATTTGAATGCTTCACACCACCAAACCTACAAAACGACTTCTTTTACAGAGGTGGTCACACTCGCTGATGATCAGTTATTCAAGTGCAGCTCCTATGGAAACAGTAAGAGTGCACTTAGTTTTTCACACTGCTGCGATCGGCTGGGTGTGAGGCGAGAAAGACACGCTGTGGAAAAGAGATTAATAACTAATGAGTAAATGCAGAGTGATGTATGAGCACATAGCGAGTGAAGAAGAAACACTCAGTGCATCGTGGAATGTCCCCAGCAGCCTACACCTATTGCTGCATAACTAAGGGAGGATTCAGGAGGATCAGGTCACTTTTTTGTAGAACCAGTTTGGCCTCAGAACTGACACCCTCTCTACTTTTGAGATGAGACAAACTTTCCTTTATTAAGAAGGTTATAAAACCATGTTTCCAAAAAGGTCGGGATGTTATGTAAAATGTAAATAAAACCAGAATGCAATGATTTGCTCTGTCGCGAAATCAATCAATGTAGAGCAGCGTCACAAACCCCCAGAAAGGTGTAATCAAACGGTGAGTTTATTAACAGCCAGGAGAAAACATCAGCATATGTCATAGGACAAAAATACATGTTGAGAACACTTATAAAGCAGTGAGCTACACCCCCCCCCCCCCCCCCCCCCCCGGCGTAAAAATAGGTTAAAGACGTCAGTTACAGTAAACGGTACATCTTAGATGCTATAAACAGACAGAACTTCTCATTTCTATAACACCTTCCAAACAAGGCAATAACTTCAAGCCTTCAGGGTCTCTGAGGGCTGGTTGTCAACTCTGTCATCTCTTACCAAGTAGAACAAAACACAACAGGTTGCAACAAGAAGCTGACATTTGGGCCTCTGCTCAGGCCTGTTCCTAGATTATATGTATTATATGTATTGTAAGCATGTATGCAATCATCCTTCTATGTTCTAGTTTCACCATGGATCACCTGGACAGTCACGCCAGTGAAGCTTAAAACCTTTAACCCTTTAAGACCGACCATAGAACCAAGTCCGCCAGAGCTTATATTATATGTTTACCTGCTGTGGAGCCATTTTTGGGAGCATTTCAAGTTGCTATACATCAATACAACCATTACAGCCTAAATTTTAATAATATGTCTGCATTAAGTGCATAGTAATTACATAAATTGCAAAAAAGTGCAATAAACTACAAAAAAATTTTTAACATATATTTCTAGTTAGAGAAATTTAAGAGGCTTATCCCTCAAAACTGTAAATACAAAAAAGTTGCACAAAATAGTTTCCCACCACAGGAAATTTATTTTGAGTGTCTTCTTAGTTTTATTTTTGAAATACACCAATTTTTATACACTGCAGGAAAAACGAAAATAAATATTATAATGCAAATTTGCAAAAAAGCAGCATATGCATCAAAATAAACTATTTCCAGCAGTGCAATATGAGTCCTAAGCATCCCAGAAACCACACAGAAAGTCATAAAGTCAAACATAACTTTTAAAAACACCAGTATAGGCTCATGAGGCCCTGATGGTAAAAAACTACATTTCCGCGAAATGACGTCACTTCCAGTTTCGGGCAGGTCATGGCGGACATGCGAAAGTTCGCGCTGATGGACGTAGGAAGTGTTACAAACAGCTGATCGGATCAGCAAAGCGTGTTTCTGGAATATTATGTTTTTGTTGCTGCAAGTGCTTTTTATGCAGTTTTTGCAAAGCTATATGTGGAAGGAAACTGTGACCGAGGACAAGCTGATGGCATAAGATGTAAGTACAACTCCTCCGGTTTCATATGCAAAAAACATTATTGCGCTAGCTCACGTGGTTGCAGAGCTACAGGGATTTAAAAATAGTTATGCAAAACAGAGCGTGCCCGCTCTGACCGGCTTTAAAGGGTTAATGAACCGAATATCAACTCGGAATAAGCACAAATATGTGTATGAAATACTCCTGCCCGTACCTGTAATAAAAGTTAACATAATAAAAGGATCCTTAAATGAACATCTTCAATAAACAACTTTAATGCAACATCAATACTGTGAGAAATATTATTAGATGGAATAATGCTGTAAAGAATGTTATTAATGCAATTATAATGATGCAGATTATATGGCAGCAATAAATTATTTCTGTATCTCCACAGCTCCTAAACCCATATTTCATTCATGATAGAAAAAAATATCAATATAAATAATAAAATAAAAGTATATATAAAAATATATACATTTAAGGAAAAAATAAGGTCATTTTGACTTTAATGGGCAGAAAAAGCCTGAAAAAAGTCGGGCCACAGGCGGCACAAGGATGGAAAATTAATTGGTGCTAAAACTAAACAGCTAGAAGAACATTTTGCAACTAATTAGGTTACCAAGCAACAAGTGAGTAACATGACCGACTTTAAAGAGTTTCCCAGAAATAAAAATGGGCATAAGTTCATTGTTATTATTGATTTGGTAGAATTTAAAACTTTGACCATGACTGTCAGGCCTTCAACTGCATTTCTGTGATTCTATCAGAGTAAGAAAGAAACCACAGTTCACCATGCCATCCACAAATGCAGGTCAAAGGTCGATTTTACAAGAAGAAGTCATAAACACCGTCATCTTCTCTGTGCCAAAATTCATTTAAAATGGTGTGAGACGAGGTGGAGCTATGATCAGAAAAATCATCATTTGAAATTGTTTCCAGAAAACGTCCAAGCTCCAAAATAAAGAGAGCAGGAACCATTCAGCTTATTGTCAGTTTAGGGTGATCAGCGCCTATGAAACTGGCAGCTTTCACACCTGAAAAGGTACAAAGACGATAATACACAAACCTTTATCAAATGATGAGGAAAATGTAAGCTATTCCCTTCTGTATGCCAACGCATTACCTGTTTGTGTTGCAAACACCACTGGCGCATTTACTGTTTCAGGCTTCAATTAACCGATTCAGTTTCTTTTCAGCAGGCTCGTCAGCACGTAAGCATCCAAGTCAGTCCCATATATCATACGCACAGTTTTACTGTAATGTTCTACACAGCTATAGACACAAAATGCCAATGAAGTAGTTGTGTAAAGAATAAAAATGGCTGCATCCCACCTGCAGCAGTGGAGAGAACAATGGCTAATTTCAGAATAATCTTCCCCTGAGGACTGGTTGGCTATTTTCACACATGTCAGACTAACACGTTTTCTCTTGGGAAGTGAGAGTCCTTGGAGAGACCGCTGCATTGACACCTCTTCGACAGCTAGTATACATCTCCAATTACTTCCCACAGAGCTTTGAACAATCACATTTCCATACAGCAGGAGTTCTTCTTGAAAGCACTTTCACCAGCTTCCTCGCTCTAATTGCTATTTTGTGCAGCAATGACACGTAAAGTAAATATAAACAGGGTCATCACAGCGTTTCAGGTCAAAGGAGCATTAATAACATCACACATGAAGTTAAAGCAATTAAGTTTTTACTGTTTCCTGTGGCTCCTGTGGTCCCGTTCTTTATCGTTGGTTTCACTTCCTGTTTCCTTTCAGATTTTTAATTTTAGGCCATCGCGTGGCTTCTACATCCTCCGTTGTTGTTTTTTTTCACACCCTGCTTGAGCTCCACCTGTAGGTTATTTGTCATCCTGTTAATTAATATTTAACCAATAACATTTTTAAAGCCTCAATGTTAGTTTTTGGATTCAGACTGCCATATTGGATAAGACGATCAAGCTAGCAAGCTTGTTTAGCAATTAGCATACATATGCATTATGCAACATGCATAGCTGCCTGTTACTGCTAAACAGCATCCTTGGTAAGTTAGAAAAGGAGAAAGATCAGTTATTTATTTATTTTTTAATTTGGGATAGTAAATTGAAGGAGGGCTCGTTTGTTCGTATGTATCTATATGCAATTAGCTTTTCCCCCCTTTGTTTTCATTTTAAGGATCTTCGTGCAAGAAGAGAAACGGAGCAGCTGACGTTAGGAGTCTGTGTTGTCAGACATGAAGGAGCAGACTCTGCAGATACACCTGAGGACATTGGTGTCATCATAGCAGGATGCAGTGTGCTGCAAGCTCTTAGTGATGTGGCAAAGGGGTGTGCCCTCCTGCTTGGACTAATCTACAGTCTAAATCTGAGCTACCCAAAGCACCTGAAATACATATTTGTGCTGATGGAGTTGGATGGGAACAACCTATCCATGAAGGTGCAAGTTCTGAAAAACAAACTGCTTGAGTGAAACAGCCTGCACTGAACTATAGAGGACACTGACCTGGTTACAAGATTCCCAAACCTTCCCCTTGCACTTTATAAACTGTTCAGTTTGAATTCCGCAAGAACTTCTTCAAGGCCTCTTACTTTTAGGCATTCTTTGTTCATGTTGAACTTTCACCACCATCCAGCTACATTGAACAAGACTGCTCCTAAGTTTGGACTTCAGTTTAAGTTTTGAAAAAAAAGGTTTTTTAAATATGGACAAAAATGCCACTAAAGTCGTTTCTACCTGCTGTTTATTCAATTCAATTCAATTCAATTTTATTTATATAGCGCCAAATCACAACAAAAGTCTCACAGCAGACCTAATTATTTGTCATATAATTCTGCTGTTTGAGGCCTGGTTCACCTGAAGTTGCCTGAGGTGAGGCGAACGCATCCTAACTCCATATACAGATGGATTTAATTTAATCATTAGTTAGTATTACTTTCTGGATCTTCTCTCTCCCTCTGTGTCTCTCACTCCCTTGCTCTTCCTCCCTCCATGTCTCATCTCCCTTGACTGTTTCAATGCAGAGAGGTCTGTTAACACATAGTGAGTGAAGAAGAAACACCCAGTGCATCATGGGAATCCCCCAGCAGCCTACGTTTATTGCAGCATCACTAAGGGAGGACTCAGGGTCGGTTTAATGCTACCTCTGTCTTTGTTCCCTTCTACCTTGTGTTTTTCATGTTTTTCATCATCAGCATCAATAATGGCTCACTTTTCATCAAGTTCAGTCCCACCTTTGTTTGTCTGCATCTAGGTCCAAAAACCACAACCTCCACACAGTCTGACTTCCATGGAACTGGAACTGGATTGGTAGAAACTGAAGTTTCTTTATTGTATTAAATATAGAAAAACATGAATTGTTGTACGTAGTAAATACAGAGATGTGTTATCTCAGCTGCAATGAAAGACCAGCTAAATAAGCTCTTCTGTGTTCAGATTAGTTTCTTTACTTCATTTGTATCGACCACTGGTCTGTACACCGTTCAGGAATTTATGACTAACTTTCTAATATTGTGTTGGTGTCACGTTTGCTCTCCATATACAAACGTCATATACAATAAAGTGCAATGCACTAAGTATTCTGACACCTTACTGTCAGAATCAACATTTTTTGACAATTTGAGCTACAATAACTATTGGACTGAATCACCGTGGCTGTAGCTCAGCAGGTAGAACGGGTTGTTGATTCATAATAATTTAGCGATTAAAAAACGTTGTATTTCATCTGTGGTAATGTATGTTAAAAAAAGTAATTTAGTTAAAATATTTTCTATACAGTCAGCATTAGTTTTTCTGTATCTTATTTCAAAGGTGTAATCTGTGTTCGCAATGCTCTGTGGGAAGCAGAAGGCGCGGTCAGTTGGAAAGAAACATCGTACAGAAAACCTGCCTATCTGTGTTTAAACTTCACCTTCTGTGGCCTGAATCTTTATACACACCATCGAAAGCAACTCTGTAAGTTCATTACATGTTCAAATTTGCTTTATGTGTTTATAAGATTTAGAGATCGTTTTGAGAATGTGTTTGTACCAGGAATTAGCCATATCCCAGAAGCGGGTTTTGCTTAGAGCATGGTCGTAGCAATGATGCTAGCCATCTAAGTTGCATAGGACTGCTAAAACAACTGTTTATCATTACTTAGCAGCTAAGACTAACTTTGATACATGTTTTCTATCTCTAGCTATTTCTTTTTGTTATTTCACATGTCAAAGAGCTAAAGTTTTATTTTGTGGTTTACTTTTAGTTTCACTCAACACTTTCATCGAGCTATTCAAGCCACAATCGTAATAAAGGAGCAAGACGCTCGGGTTCAATTCAATTCAATTCAATTCAATTCAATTTTATTTATATAGCGCCAAATCACAACAAAAGTCACCTCAAGGCGCTTCATAGATACAGAGAAAAACCCAACAATCATATGACCCCCTATGAGCAGCACTTTGGCGACAGTGGGAAGGAAAAACTCCCTTTTAACAGGAAGAAACCTCCGGCAGAACCAGGCTCAGGGAGGGGCGGGGCCATCTGCTGTGATTGGTTGGGGTGAGAGAAGGAAGACAGGATAAAGACATGCTGTGGAAGAGAGACAGAGATTAATAACAGATATGATTCAATACAGAGAGGTCTGTTAACACATAGTGAGTGAGAAAGGTGACTGGAAAGGAAAAACTCAATGCATCATGGGAATCCCCCGGCAGCCTACATCTATTGCAGCATAACTAAGGGAGGATTCAGGGTCACCTGGTCCAGCCCTAACTATATGCTTTAGCAAAAAGGAAAGTTTGAAGCCTAATCTTAAAAGTAGAGATAGTGTCTGTCTCCTGAATCCAAACTGGAAGCTGGTTCCACAGAAGAGGGGCCTGAAAACTGAAGGCTCTGCCTCCCATTCTACTTTTAAATACTCTAGGAACAACAAGTAGGCCTGCAGAGCGAGAGCGAAGTGCTCTGATAGGGTGATATGGTACTACAAGGTCATTAAGATAAGATGGGGCCTGATTATTTAAGACCTTGTATGTGAGGAGCAGGATTTTGAATTCTGGATTTAACAGGAAGCCAAAACAGGAGAAATCTGCTCTCTCTTTCTAGTCCCTGTCAGGACTCTTGCTGCAGCATTTTGGATTAACTGAAGGCTTTTCAGGGAGTTTTTAGGACTTCCTGATAATAATGAATTACAGTCGTCCAGCCTGGAAGTAATAAATGCATGAACTAGTTTTTCAGCGTCACTCTGACACAGGATATTTCTAATTAATTTATAGGACTGTATTGTGAGTTTTCCATTGTACCCGAAGCAAGTTTAAATTAAGTCATGTTAATGTTAAAAATGTTGGAATCACAACACTTTCCAGTTTTAATAACTTGATTTTAACATGTTATGTCTTCCTGAACTTAATATGCACTTGCATATATGTGAAGATATTTTTGTTTAGGAAAAAGGCATTGATCTAGAATTTTGAACAGCTCAGAGTTTGCTTCAGCACGTTTTAAACCAAGTGTTATTAAAGTTGGGTTAACTGAATAAAATTGTGTTTGATTTATTTAATTTGCTTTAAATAGAGTAAGTAATTTAATCCTATTAGTGATGGGATTTCCGGCTCTTTTTAGAGATCTGGCTCTTTCGGTTCGGCTCACTAAAAAGAGCCGGCTCTTCAGGTTGTTTTGTTGCTTTAATTAATTTATTATTAACAATAATATAAAATTATGCACAAAAGGAATTACTAACGTAAAAAAAAAAGTGGTTTTATGTATATATGTTTATATATAAATATATGCGGTGGCCCCTGGAGACAAAACACGTACAAACTCCAAAACACATTTCTAGCATGAACTGAACTTCCAAAGCAGAGCTACTAGATCACTTAAATTACACAATTGAAAGCATGTGTGTATTGTTTGGGTATTTATACACAGGCACTCATATATATTCAAATAATTTAAAAAAAATGTTCATTTACCTGTTATCACCACACACCAAATCTGGTTGTTGGTACTTGCTGGCTTGTGTAGCCACTAGGTAACAAAAGGTCAACACTGCCCCCTAGCATCCTGGAGCACTGCTGTTGTTTTTGTACGTGTTTTGAGTTTTTACGTGATTCGGAGTTTGTATGTGTTTTGGAGTTTTTACGTGTTTTGGAGTTTGTACGTGCTTCGGAGTTTGTACGTATTTTGGAGTTTTTACGTGTTTTGGAGTTTGTACGTGTTTTGGAGTTTGTACGTGTTTTGGACTTTTTACGTGTTTTGGAGTTTGTACGTGTTTTGGAGTTTTTACATGTTTTGGAGTTTGTACGTGTTTTTACGTGTTTTGGAGTTTTTACGTGATTTGAAGTTTGTACGTGCTTTGTCTGTAGGGGGCACCATAAATATACTTTTATTTATTTCCTTTTACAAATTTAAAGTGAAACAACACAAAACACTGCAAACCACAACACAATTAAATATAAATTAAAATATGAAAACAAAAATAACATGCATATTCTCTGTCATATGGACCTGCATGAATAAACTTTCTGAATCCTTTATCATCTGCAACTGAAAATAGTTGTGGATGATTACTATACCTTTCTAATGTGACGTTGTTGTCCCTGGCTCTCTTTCTCTCTCTCTCTCCCGCTCTGTTCCTGTGCTACTGAGTGTAACTACCGCTCCTCCCCCCTCTGCCCAGCGTAAAGCACAAGGCTTGCGTGCGGAGTGAAACGGGAAAAAAGTGCGAAAGAGAGGGTGAGAGAAAGAAAAAAAAACCCACGTGACGGCTCGCGTCGTTCACGTCAAAGAGTCGGCTCTAAGAGCCATTTTGTTCGCGAACGACCCATCACTAAATCCTATAGTTTCAGTAGAGCTCGTTTAGGGTTAGTCAATTTATCAGATGCACTTAAAATTTGTTGTTCAAATTAAATGTGTCATACATTTTATAGTTCACTAACCCAGTTGTGTGGAACCGGTTGACATAACTGGGTGGAGTAAATGCAACATCTTATTTTATACAGTAAGTAGGGCTTGTTTTGGTTGGTCAATTTAAGTCAACATGTTAGTTAGATCAACATTATGATATTTAGTTAATACAACACCATTCGTGTGATTTAGGGGTGGCTGTAGCTAATAATGAAAACTACAAAATTCTTTCACATCTTTTATTAATGCAAAATTTGTTGCAAACAGAATAAGAATCCACATCTCTAAGGGAAACTGCTGTAATTTGTATAATACAAATGACAAAACTTTTGCCTATGAACTAATAGCTTTAAAAAGCTTTATTCAAACAGAAACAGACAAGAGAAATGTTAACCAATGTTTCTCTTCCTCTAAAAAGAAACTGTTTACATAAAAGAATAAAACACCAGCAGTATAAAGTATCACAATTAGAAACTGATGCATCCACAAACTAACCAGAGTTTCAGACTTGCTGTTCTGCGATCCACATTTAGAAATTGCATTTTAATAACTTAAAACTAAACGTGTGTTTTCCTTACTGCTTATTGACCACCGTCTTTCCATTCTAGTCCTTCCTTGAGGATTCTGAATGTTTTACATGTTTTCTGACCTAACATACTCGCTCCAAAACAATTAATAGTCTTTAAAGTGTTACCAGTGTGGTAATCATGCATGTTTTGTTTTTATTAAATCGGGTGAGTGAACACTGATTATACGCAGGACAGCAGCTATCAAGTATGGAATGCCAAGACTGCCATAATGAATTAATTAAATGCACCATTAAATAATTAATTAAATGTGGCAATAATTAATTAAAATGGGAAATAATTAAATAAATAGTTATGACACATGTACTTAATTAATTATTGACACATGTAATTAATTATTTATGTATTTCACATTTTAATTAATTATTGACACATTTAATTAATTATTTAATGATATATTTATTTATTTCATTTTGGCTGGCTCTCATCTTGAATTAATTTTATCTGTCAACCTCACCCATCAAACGCAGGGGGCGGGGTTAACGCTGCCCATGCAGCTTCTCTAACATTTGATTGGTTGCCGTGCAAAGTAAGTCAAAACAGGTCGATCCTAGATAATCGATTGCTTGTGTAGACTTGGGGCAGCCAGGTATCCCAGAATGCATTTCAAATCACAGGCAGCAATGGTGGTGGTGTAGTTTTAAAATACCCCGTTTTTCTGTCACCAACTACACTTTTAACAGTGATCGATTATCTAGGATCGACCTGCCAAAATGAAATAAATAAATATATCATTAAATAATTAATTAAATGTGTCAATAATTAATTAATTACATGTGTCATAACTATTTATTTAATTCATTATTTCCCATTTTAATTAATTATTGCCACATTTAATTAATTATTTAATGGTGTATTTAATTAATTCATTATGGCAGTCCTGGCGTTCCATAATCAAGGACCGGAATAAAGAAAAACTGAATAATTACAAAGTTGCTCTTCAAATGTACCAAACGTGAAACATTCATTATTGAAAGTTAAAATGTTCAATCAAAACATAACACAGAACGTGAGAATGAATGATGGTTATACAAGAGATTCACTCCTATTCACAAGAGCACCCGTCATTGGTCATTTACATAACAGCTTTCTCTTGATGTGTGGTTTTAGAAATCTTCCTATCCAGTAGCACTTTTGTTCTTCAGCCCAAGGACTTTGGGGGAGAGCTTTTCCCCATCTAATCCCATCAACACTTTCTGAATGAATTCATAATAGTGCCTCAATTCCTTGGGGAAGGCTGGGTTTAGTGAATAGATTACTCCAAGCATCAATGCACAAGCTTGGGCCGGAGATCCAATGTTGTCCATGACTATCTCCCCTTCAACAAATATTCATCATAATGTCCATTTTGTCCATCCTCCTTGTTGATGACATAAATGCCCGTGGTGTTCTTCTTCAGGTCTCTCTGGATGTCATCTCATTCAATGTCCTAAACGGGTTTAAAGGTTTTAAAAAGCAGATATTTGTCTGTTTCAGGTGGTTGGCAACACATTTTCCTGCGCTCTTTGTCCACTGGTGGGAGCGTCTCACCTGTGGGGTCAGCGGGGCAGAACTCTGCCGTCAGCAACAGAGAGCAGAGAAGATTTAGAGGTGCAACTAAAAACTTGCCATGTAAGCCCCGAACATCTCTGAAATTGCTCTGCAAAACTGGATAAAACTGTGACTGTCACTGCTCTAAGCTGCTGATGGTCACACAGTGTACATTTACTGTAGTGTATCATATGGTACCCCAATTGGAAGGCTCGCATTTTCTACTTTCTGAAACCTTTTTAATTTACACCAACAATTTAGCTGTAACAGAACTGAGAAACTGACATAACCCATGTGTGACCATAGACGATAAATACGTTAAATCTCATCTGTGGTTGTACTTCAGAAGTCCTGTGGGTACCGTAAAGACTCATGTATGCACACAAACCTCAATTTGTTTGCTCTCTGATCCTCTTTCTCTCAGCTGTTTCCTTCAGGTTTCCACAGTGAATGATCCACCTCCATCTAACCCTACGCTCTGCATCCTCTTAACTCACACCAACTAAATTCCTGTTTTTCATTTCACTTTCACTTTTATCCTGGATGTCTTAAACAGTTTGGCTATGATGGTGATGACAATAGGAGGTGAGAGGTCTCAGGAGTTTTAACTTGACCCATTTATTTTTTATCTTATGAGCAACAAAGTTTGCTCATCACATTTTTAATTTACATTTGTTAGCACATGCTGAGGCTAACTACAAACTAATAGCTAAATAAAATGTTTTAGGTTAATTCACAATTGATAATCTGATTACACTCAGTCTCACTCTATTGATTATTGAGATGATTAATCAATCATTTCAATAATCAAACTCACTATAAAATAGTTTGTAGCGCAAACTTACTTAAATAATCAAATATGTTTCTACACTTTAAGTTATGTTTTTCATACACAACTTGTATTTTAAGTGCTGCTCAAATAAACTCTGTACGGTACACAGGTCAAGCATTTAACGACACAATCACTATAAATGCCAGCCTCTTTATTTGGACTCGTCTTAATCCAAGTGGCCCAGATTAATTAATGTATAACATAAGGAATAACTGAAAAGAACACTCAGCAAAGAAGCATGCCTTTACCTCATTAATCTGGAAAAGTGCAGGCCACCTAGCTTTAACCTCCCCAGCAGTTGGACTTCTCTGCACCACCTCTTGTCTACGGTAGGAAAATGTTCTTGACATCTTCTGTCTTACATCTGAGGCACTGTTTCTTCGTCTGACGTCGGTCAAAAGCTCAACCCTGATGTTTTCTAGACTGTCAACCAGCTGGGTGTAATGGACAAAAATTGACCTTTTTAGGTTTCTTAACATGTTTGGCTGGGAGGCAATCATCACTGGATCTGTTTTTTTTGTTTGTTTTTTTTTAAATTCTTTATTTCTAAAATATTAATTCACAAAGGTGATTACAGGCATTAATCAACACAATTTACAAGGGAAAAACAAAGCAAAACGAAAGAGAAAAAAAAGAAGAAAAAAACAGTCGGGAGTGACCAGTTAGCTAGCTTGGTGGTTTCAAGCTTCGAAAAGAAGATTCAGCTTATGGGTATTGGCATATAGGACCCACTAATCCCAACACAAATGGAACCAACCCACTCTGTCGTTGACATGAGCTGTTACCTCCTCCATCCTATAAATCTCTAGCGTAATTTTCCACCATAATGACAAGGTCGGTATATCTGGCAAGGACCATTTCTTAGTTATACTTTTCTTACTTGCAACAAGTAAAGCTCTTAACAGACATGTACCATTTCGGTATACAACCAAAAAAGATTGTCTTCTTGTCCAAAGGGAATGTACAAAAATGCCTTGTAATGTACCATGAATGTCTTTAGCATTATTTTATCCCATTCATTGAAACGGCTTGAATCCATAGGTATTGGTAGTTTTGGGAATAAATATAATAATCTTGGCAAAATATTCATTTTGATAGATTCAATTTGTGAGTGTAGAGAAAGAGAGGGGATCATGTTCCATCGTCTAATATCACCCACTATTCTCCTTTGTAGGGAACCAAAATTGGATCTGTTTTTCGAAGCATTTATAGCCACTGCAGGACGGCCAATGTTGCGCATCTTTGTCCTGTAATTAGCCACCTTATATTCCAGGCTAATCATCCAGCCATAGTAACCTGTGGCAGATGGCTCTCGCAGACAAGGACATTTTTTGATCGGTGCCCCTGCAGCTTCATCTATTTGGTAATTTTGAGGATAAGCAGTAAAATGAAAAATCGCCTCAGCTAGCTTATCTAAGATGTCAGATTTAACCTGGAGTAATCTTGAGCCAGTTTCTCTGAAGGTCTCATTTCCACGCTGAAGTTGCACCTCTACATTGAATGAAAATCGAGGAGTGGTAAACTCGCGAGGCCGTGCACATGTCTGACTGTGGTGGGATTATGGTGCTGTCTGAGTTGGATGAAGACGATGAGAGACTCTTTGAATACTTTGAGGACTTGTAGATGAGTCAAGACTGCATGTGGGATACTGCTTTGACAAAGATGCACTTGTATCCTGATTTGCCATGAAGGTTAGCACTGTTGCCACACAGCAAGAAGGTCCTGAGTTCAATTCCACCATCAGGTCTTTCTGTGTGGAGTTTGCATGTTCTCCCCGTGCTTCTGTGGGTTCCCTCCGGGTACTCCGGCTTCCTCCCACCGTCCAAAGACATGCAGCTTGTGGGGATAGGTTCATTGGATAATCCAAATTACCACTAGGTGTGAATGTGCGACAGACTGGCGACCTGTCCAGGGTGGACCCCGCCTCTCGCCCTGTGACAGCTGGGATAGGCTCCAGCGCCCCTGAAAAGGATAAGTGGAAGCTGATGGATGGATAATTTTATTAGGGAGCATGAGAGTTACCGTTGTGACAGACTCCAAGTGGTATGCCATCATGAACTGATGTTTCACTGTGACAGCAGCACATTTTTAAAGCACCGTGTGTGACGAACAACCTGTTTGAAAAAACTGTGCTTTGCCTCGAACCTCATGGTCCACATGCCAACAAGTGGCCCAAAGAATTTAATCATCTGTGGATAATGCTCCACAAAATGATGTTTTGGTAACAGCTTCAGTCCTGGAAACAGCTCTTTCAACCTACATCTGTGGTCAGAGACTCTAGATTCAAGGAAACAATTGATTGTTCTGTGTGTACTGCTGCAACAACTAGTTCAACTGCCAAGCTGTTTCATCTGGAGGTACCAAGTGTCCTACCAACAATGGAAGGAATCGTAAGAGCCTCCAATGCTTTTGTTCTGCATGAAAGTCCTGGGAATAGCATGAGGGCGATTACTCTCGTCTGCCCATTTGTAGGGAAATGTCAGAATGGACTCATTGAGGCTGTCAAGTTGTGATGGCTGCACTTACAGCCACACAGTGGTAACACCCACCATGTTAGTGTAGAGGCTTATAAGTAACATTGCATTCACATGTCTTTCTTTAAATATAGGAATTAATTTACAGGACAATAAATAACTGGTTTTGGTTTAGAGTTAATTCACATATTCATATAACACTGTATTCTAAAATAAGTGCGCACATTTTAGTTTACACTGTTATGTGTGATTAATCTTTTGTTTTCTGAGTTACCTTAGTTGCAGCTGTTCCAGTCGCTTGATTAAGGAGCCAAGTGGTGGAAAAGGGGCGGAGCGAGCTTTAAAGGAAGACCATGGGGGGAATTGGAGTTCATTATGTTTGGTTTAGTTAGGTTTTGTGTGTTTTACCCCTTCTCCTGTTTTTGTGGGCTGATCAGCCACTATTTAAGTTTCCCCTTTGTCTCGTTAAGTTAGGTCAGTTTGTTTGAGTCATCAGTCGTGTTGTCAACTTTGAGTAGAGTTTTGTTATTTTGACCTCTTTTATGGGCCCAAGATTTTGATTCTTTTTGCATGATTTAACCAATTATGTTTTTTGGGTTAAATAAAAAATCATTTTTTTTGGACTTTAAGCCTAAGTTTCCTTCACTGCTCGGTCCATCACACAAGTGTAAAATATTTTTTCAAAATTCAGATATTCAGGCAGTATGCCAACTCAACTGGTAATATGCCCTCAAAAATGTCATGTGCAATATCTGGGGGATATCCACTGCAAACACTGTCTTTTAACACCGTGACATGGTTTTGCACTACTCTGTGCACTTACATGCATTTCATGTGTCTCTTTGCTTCTCAGAGTAAACACACCTGAACTAACCTCTGTTTCTTGAATATCAGATCTTTTGGCCTCACAAAATCTGCAGAAGTATTCACCTGAAAAACTCTTAATAAATCCAGAAATACTGTGCGCTCCTATCTGCTATGACACACTGTATTGTGCCCCTGACAAATTCTCCCTTGACTTTCCAAAGTAACAAGATCACTCAACAAGGGCTCTAGAAACTTTTCATATCCATATATCTTCAGACTTGCAGAGTAAAGCCAGATAAATGGAAGTCAGTGATGAATGGCAAGCAGGTGGTAAATTGCTAAGAGTCCAATATATGGCACAGATTTTGTGCTTTTTACGGGAAGTGCCGAGTGGATTGCAAATCTCAAAATTGTCAATATACAAATTCAGTAACACTCGCAATTCACCTGCTGATAAAAAACTGTTTTCTTTGAAAAACAACCCCTCCCTAAAAGACCTGTAAATCACTTCTTGCCCACTTTGTTCTGTTCTGCGACTACCATCCAAAACCTCAGCAAGAACGTGGCAATCACTGAAAAGCTGCTGTAAAACCTTTAAAACTGGAACATACTGAAATGTTCTTTTGTTTTTTCATCCAGCACATGCTCTACAGGCTCTACAACTTTAAAATTTTCCTTGTAGAAATGTTTGTGCTTAAAGGATGTTGCTAGGGGACAGCCTTTACCTACCGACTTATACACAGGGTTAGATGTACACAGTGCAGATGCAAGTTCTTCAATGACTGACTGTTTGCAAGCTGTGACTGTTCAATGTGTCTTGGATCACTTTTGCTGCACTACACAAAGATGCTGTGCCCAACAAATACTGAAATTCCTCCAAAAGTTCATCAACTGCAGCACTTGGAACGTGAAAAATATTTTCTAGTTTTAGTAACACTGCCGCAAGCTTTAGCTGAACTACGTCTTCATGATCATTTGAAGTCTCTAAATCAACAACACCCACAATTCCTCAACATTTGAAGCATCATGCTCTGCTGTTTCAGTTGCAAAAGATCCTCTGTAACGTTCTTTTGCATTTGATGTTTGTTGCATTTGATGTTTGTTAAGCTGTATGTCTGGATTTTGTTCCTTTGCGCCCTCTGGTGGTGAACTGTGTAGGGTACAGCTTTGCTGTTTGGGTCTCCACCCAGCCACTTTTTCTTTTGCTAGCGCACACGGTGTCTGCATGCGGCAGCTCACAGTTAGCTCCACACATGGAGAAAATATCGTTTAAAGAGTGGAAATAATTGACAAAGAAGATGGAAGATAAGGCAATAAGGCCATAAAGGACTATTTAGCACCTCCTGGATGTCAGCTCACGAGGTTTGTGTATTTTAAATGTTTTATTTTTTATTTTTAAGGATTTTTGATTGATTGACACTACGTACAAGAGCGCATTTTGATGTGATGTTTTTGTTTTATTGTTTTGTCCGTGAGCAGTTCTCACGGGTTGCCAAGACCAGAATAAACCCTGTTCTATACTACATCGTGCGTACGTCAATCCTTGAGGGTGCTACATCCTCTTTGAAGTCTACCAGCGAGTGTAAACTGTGCTTGTGACTTTTGTGTGACTTAAAGCTACTGTAAATATTTGATTTGTAGTCACAACCTTTAAACATACATGTTACCGTCTCATTGTTTTTTAAATGACGGCTAATGTGCACAAATATTCACGCTCTGTTCCTACTTCACTACATAACTGACAGGAAAAAGTTGCAAATTTGTCAGAGTGCTCTGAGGTTTTGCTATGATTCCTTGACAAGTGTGTCAGAAGTCTTTAAAACACACGGACACTCAGGATTTAGGCACTTAATGTGACGGCCACGCCCAAAATGACTGTTTCAGTCTATAGTGCTTAAGAAGTTCTGATCGTCTAGAAACTTCAGCACTGCAGTCTTTACACTTCCACATAAACTGGACGTACAACAAAGAGAGAAAACAACATGAAACAAAACAAAAAACACACTTAGTACTTCACACAAAGAAAGCTTTAGCCGTGGTTAACCTACAAGAATGGATGAATCTATGCTTGTAGGCTGTATTATCCATTCTTTTCCCAACTCTGTTCCTTGAGGATGCCCATCCTGCATATTTTTGATGTTTCTCTGCTTTATGGTCTTTGAGGAACAAGGTTGGGAAACACTGATCTAGAGTGCACCTAAATTCTGATCAGGTTAGAAAGCAGTACCATGACAGTGCCAATTGAACAATCAAATAAAAGACAAAAACAAAAACAAATGTGTTACAGCAACTTTCATGTTCATCTTTAAATAATTTGCTCTGAAGGATGGGAACTGTTGGCAACACATGGCATCAGTGTTCTACGCCCTAGTCTTTAAAAAATACAGAGGCATCTTTTCTTAAACTATATTAATATATATATGAATTATTTTAATTAATATCAATATTAATAATCACAAGAACCCTTAAGATGAGATAGATAAACTTGTCACTGCAATACTGTCGTGATAAATATGTAAGGATGCATGTACTTACCAAAATAACACCGTCTCCTAAAATAAACAATAACACATAAGGGGAAGAAAATCTGCCAGAATAGGAACACTGGGCTGTAGCTCAGGTGGCAGAGCAGGTGTTTGGGGACCACCCTACTGGTGGTGGTCAGAGGTCCGGCAGCCTCGTGTAACCCATATCAACTACTCCCTGTCACATGACCCACGTCAGCTGATTTGAGGTCACTCTCCTGATTGGCTCCTCCCACGTCGCGGCAACTCTGAAAACCGGCTGTGGAGGGATACTTCCGGGTTCGACTCCTGCTGTGGCTGTAAGCTTATGGCGGTCAATATGGTTGTTTCAATACGACCGTATTGTATAAAAAGGGTTATTTTTGTGGATGACACAAATAGCGTGTTTTACAAAAACCTGATCGTTGAATATTTTGATAGTTCTGCGTTAACTGCTCTTAATACATTTTTCCCATATACTCATCAGTCAGAGAATTACTCTGCTTTGACTTTTTGTGTAAAATCGCTTGCCGCGGAATGCACAGCCACAGCAGGAGTCCAGAGCCCTGCAGATTACCTCGGCGAGCTCAAGCAACTTGCACGCCGCAGCGGCAGGGAGTTTCCAGATATTCTGAGGGAAATGATGGGACAAATTAGTGAGCATCTGGAAGGAATGGGACAAGACAGTGACTTAGAAGAGGGAGCCTCAGTTCACATTGTGGAGCCTGCACAATCTTTGCCTGGCCAGCAGGGGTCGTTGTCTGGACACTCCGCAATCCCTGAGACAGCTACCAGCAATCCCTCGCCTGACCAACAAGGGTCACCGCCACATCCACAAAGATATTCACTGTCACAGACTGAAATGAACCCCCCGGAAATACAAAAAGTAGTGGTTGAGCATGTTGTAAAAACAGACACCGTACCTGCATTCAGACTTCGTCCTTTCTCTGGGAAGATTCCCATTCCAAGAGTCCTTAAATAACTTTGCGTTACACTCGCCTCTGTCAGTGTGCCCCAGGGCAGCTGTGGCTACAATGTAGCTTCATCACCAGTGTGTGAATGTGTGGATGACTGAGTGTAGTGTAAAGCGCTTTGTGGTCCTTAGGGACTGAGTAAAGCGCTATACAAATGCAGACCATTTACCATTTACAAATACAAAATTAAAATGAGGACTTTAGAAAGACAAACAAACAATTACCGTTTCCAAGCCATTAGTGCATTACTTCATGATACTCCATTGTAACAAAACAAATCTTACTTGTGCCTCTTTACAAACTACAGATGGCACGATGCCACTTTTTTAAGTCCGATACCGATATTATTAATTTGATTATCTGATGCCGATATGAATCCGATATAGTGTATTTTATAAAAAATAAAACTGTTTTTTATAAAAATTTTAATGCATTTTGTATAAGTTCATACTCAGTTTAAAAAAACAAAACATTAAAGCTATTCTGTTATAACTGTATGCAAAAAATACACTGCAGCCAAAATATTTTATACTTCAGCTGATCAACCTAAAACACTTACACCATCCTCCTTATTCAGGTATTCTAAACAGTACACAGAAATATTAAACAACCTAACTAACATGGCTGCCAACTCCCAGCAACAATATTAGGAAACCACCCCCACCCTCTGCCTCATAGTGCTTAATGTGACGTAATCTACTTTAATGCACAGAAATCAATTATTTTTCTACAATAATTAGATTCAACATTTTTCTTCAATACAGTTGCAGACAGCACAGATGGTACCTTCCCAAAGGAAAAGTGCTATATGTGCTACTATTACTAGACTTAATATTTACTACATACAGTAATGGATTTCTATACATTTAACCAGATCACCACTTTGGGTGTAAGATTCAGATAATTATTTAATAAAAGTGAGACATTTTAAATGAGAATAAGAAAGAAAAGTATTTCTTTGTGCCCCCCTCTCCCTGTTAATGCCCTACCTGCCCCCCTGGCAACACTTTGCTAGACCCGCCCCTGCACAGTTACCAGCTGTCAGCTACTTAGAAAAGGATCCTGGTGTTATTTGTCTCTCAGAAACAGTTCATAACTTCAACTCATCCATGTCACCTAAAAGGTAAACCTGTTTCTCCATCAGCTGTTCAGCTCTGATGATTCAGTAAGGACATCTCCTGGTTTCATCTTCATGTTTCCCTCTCACCACATATCCAAACCCACATCATGACCAGCAGCTTTACAGCTGTGGCTCCAGCAAACATCAGCTGATACTAGAAATTAATATTAAATCAATTCTAACAACAGCTGATCAAGCTTAAACGTGCTGCTGTTGTTTATCTGCCGTTTTCCTCTTTCTAGCGCAAACTGGGCGATTAACAAAGGAGAGAGAAAAGCCGATCAGCTGATCATTGATCAGTTTCATGATTGAAGTAGCAACAGGAGAGAGAGGGGAGAGAATGAGGGAAGAAGTTTTAGCTGTTCAGCGTGAAGACACAGAATAACTCCAGCTTTGTGTCTTTTTTTACAGCTAACTTTTAGCATTACAGCTAACTTTTAGCTTTACAGCTAACTTTTAGCTTTACAGCTAACTTTTAGCTTTACAGCTAACTTCAACAGAGAAATTGCCTCGTTTCATAATTTGTTAGTACAAAGTGTGCCACCAGAACTAAGCTAAGAACACATGACATTTTAACGTAGCAGTTTTCATCAATACAATTACTCTTTTAATAGAGCAGTAGCTAATAGAGCACATAGCTAGCTTAAGTCAAATCACGACAAAGTTCAGAGGTGTACAACGACTTCTTTCTCCATGTGCACACGTCTTAAAGAGTCAACATGCTTTGACTGAGGTAAAAAAATAAAACAAAAATGGTTTACTTACCGAAGCTAGACCACCTTTACACGAAGTTGTGTGTGTCGCTACCCAATCCGTACCCCGCATGCGCGAATCTTACGTCACTTCCTCTCTTTGCCAACATTGCGACATTCAATATATTTGAATGATACGGTTAGTGCCCAGTTAGCTCCTAGCATTTCTCAGCAGCTCTGCCTCCTTTTCGATTACCGGGACATTTAAACAATGGATAATCTGTATACAAACAAATCATGCTTTTCTCCTCAACAGAGAGCGTTGCCCGATTGAACAACAGACTTTGTAATGTGTCACGTGAAGATTCATCAGCCAGATGAAGTGTTTACTGACATTTGACAGTGATAGCGGACATCATCATCACTATTCCAACAATCCTCTCTACACAGACAAGCATAAACACACTCGACTATCACTAAATCAAATTTAACACGCGTTTGTAATGACGCCAATTCAGTTTACGATAGGGTTCATTCGCTCAGTCAGCAGGTGGCGGTATCCTTGTACACTGGGGAGTAAACTGCCATTAAACGAACAGAAGAAGAAGAAAACATCTGCACATGCGCCGTAAGGATCGGGGAGTCCCGAGCTGTCATTATCTTTTTATTTTTTGTTTTTGTCTACATTATATTAAATGCTTCATTATCGGAAACATTTTAAGAGATACTTATTATTCTTAACATCTTAACAGATACTCTGACCCATAACTATCGTAAAACGCTTCGACCGGAAGTAGACACCTTTCGCGCATGCGGGGTACGGATCGGGTTTCCGGTACGGATCGGGTAGTGACAGTGTGATTAATTTGAGCCCGCTTACAGCACACAAAGCGTCGCTTTTTCAGTCCGCGTGCAGAATGGTGGCCTGTCCTAAAGCATGCGCAAAATGGTCCAGCAGGACGCTATGAAAAACATACTTAAGCATTTTGAGCTACATTTAATTAACTAAAATTAATGCAGGGAATGTATTCTGGAGTTACTCGAATTATATATGTAGACAGGAATTACTCATTTGAATTAAAAAGATAAAATAAAATATGCTAAAAGGAGCCAATATCACTTTTTTAAGTGTATGTCAACCAAAAAGTATTTTAGTCGTCTCAATGTGAACTTTAACTGTAAATCAGGCTTAAACACAGTTTTAAGGTCACCAGCCTCGTAGGGTTTTCAGTGTCTTTCATCATATTCATGATTTTTCCATTTGCTTGGGAAGAACTCAATAGTTTTGTTTTGTTTCCACTCATAAAGCACATGTTCTTCCACATGTTACATGAAAAGCATAAACATAGTTACACAATTAACATTAATGTAGATATTCAGAACAGTGAATACAGTTTGTCACTGTTTTCCCTCGTTCAATGTTGTAAGATAGAGATGTTGTGTCCATCTCTGGTACATATATGTTCAATGTCAGTTATTTACTGTTTTATTTTGGTAGCTTCCTGTCTCTTGTGCTTAGTTTCAGTTCTACTTACCCTGCTGTGTTCCTACCTTTTCCCTTGGCATCCTGTGTGTGTCACAGGACCAGAGAGATGCTGTGGCAGGATGGGTGTGAACCCAAATGCAGGACTGATGCATGAACATAGAGAAAGGGTGACTAGACGTGACGTGTGGAACACAGGAGAAGAAACAAAGCCTGACACGAGTCCTTGTGTCACGGTCGACGATGGTCAACCGTGGGGATGTGAGGAAGGAGGACCCAGGCGCGGAGCTCTGTGTATAAGCAGTGTGTTTATTTACAGTGAAGGGAAAAACATAACAATAAATCCTCAGTGCATTCCCGACTCCCGTGACGTCTCCGCTCCTCAGTGTCTGAGCACCCCGTGCTCCCTGCCCTCTCGTCTCCACGCTTCTGGGAAAATAACAGCAAGGCAGCAGTCAGACACACCACAATGCAGCAGACTGCACTTGATAACTAGTCAAGAGACTAACATGAACCCATGCAATGATCCAGCATCGAGAGAGCTAGGGATGGGTATCGTTTAGGTTTTATCCAACACCAGTACCAAACCGCTAGTTTTGAAACTGTTTTCCACTTTTTCTTTGGTCATTTCAGCCTTTTTGTCCAGGGTGAAGGGAGTATCTGCCATCAAACAAGAAGACAGCTGCATGTAGCTATGATGGTGTTTGCTAGTTCACCTTACATGCATTAATGTAATAACGTGGTTAGCCTACTCAACGTCAATTACACACGAACAACATTAAGCTACTCACGCAGAGAAGAACGGCTGCTGCTGCATCATCATCCTCATCATTTCTGCTACACTGGCAGGGCTAGGGGCCAGGACTCTCCTCTTCGGGTTTTTGGGGGATGTTGCTAACTCCGGGTCGATAACAGGCACCACACCCGCAGTAGATGTGCTCGGTGTGAGGTCTCGCAGCAAGCTATCAAATACGGCGCATTTCTCTGCTTTTAAAAAAACGCTATGAGTCGCCAGGTGTTTCATCAGATTTCATCAGATCAAAAGAGATTTGCTACTCTCATTTGATCCCTCCCTTCTCACGTGTTCACCACTTTGTGTTGGTCTTTCACCTGGAATTCCAATAAAATTGATTCATGTTTGTGGCTGTAATGTGACAAAATGTGGGAAAGTTCAAGGGGGCCGAATACTTTTGCAAGCCACCGTATATATATATTTTAATACAAGTCCATAACTGCTCAGGGACCCTGGGTGGCTCAGACCCAGGGATTAATCAAATATTATGCTTTTATTTTCCGTGTATGGTTGCAAAGGCATGGGAAATAAGCAGACTCACGTGGAAAACATTTCACCTGTTTCCTGCCAAATAATGAAAGAATGATTGGTGGCTCAAGGCTTGTGCACAGTACTTTATAAGTGTGTAGCTTATTACACAGCTGAGCAAAGTTTCAACCCAAAGTAAACAGAAATCCTCACAAATATGCAGCAGCTTGGGTTCATGGACAGGAGCTGGCATGGTTTTTTCTAACAGCCAACACGACTTTGTGTCAGCAGCACTGTGCTTTGTAGGTGTTATGAAGATGTTATGGACATCTCCAACTTCAAGGTGAGAATTGAGCCCTTTGAGGGCAGCTGATATTTAATCAGCACGACATTCACAGGAACAAACTCCCAAACACAAGCAGCCCACCGAGAAGAGCCCTACACTGAAAAACCAAACAGCCATCATAGAAACACACCGACAGGGCAATACTCAGCTGCACCTAAAGGTTACCGCTAACTCTTTTAAGAATGCCAGTGTTCACTTTTGGACCAGGAACGGAGAGTGTTGGAAAGAGGAGTAAAGGAAGCCATCATTGAGTGGATGGCTTACAACACCAACTGTCAGCCACCTACAATGCAGCCCTCAACCTCCACTCATATTGTGCATCACATGACCGCAATAGGTCATATGACAGTGGTTTCACCCGAAACCTCTGGGAACGACCAACACCTTTACTTCACGCCTTACGTCATGAGATGAGGGACATGATGAATAGTGGGCCAATGACCAACACAAGAAGTTAAATACCTGGGACTCTCCACCGTTTGTTTGGGCTGAACTAAAGTTCATTTGCAATTCAGGAAAAACTGTATAAAACAATCATGATTGTATTAGATTCTTGTTGATGCCTCCATTAACCCTTTCAGACCTACCATAGAAACAAGTCCTCCAGAGCTTATATTATATGTTTACATGCTGTGGAGCCATTTTTGGGAGCATTTCAAGTTGCTATACATCAATACAACCATTACAGCCCAGATTTTAATAATATGTCTGCATTAAGTGCATAGTAATTACATAAATTGCAAAAAAGTGCAATAAACTACAAAAAAATTGAAAATCGTTTTTGTTTTTTAACATATATTTCTAGTTAGAGAAATTTAAGAGGCTTATCCCTCAAAACTGTAAATACAAAAAAGTTGCACAAAATAGTTTCCCACCACAGGAAATTTATTTTGAGTGTCTTCATAGTTTTATTTTTGAAATACACCAATTTTTATATACTGCAGGAAAAACGAAAATAAATATTATGATGCAAATTTGCAAAAAAGCAGCATATGCATCAAAATAAACTATTTCCAGCAGTGCAATATGAGTCCTAAGCATCCCAGAAACCACACAGAAAGTCATAAAGTCAAACATAACTTTTAAAAACACCAGTATAGGCTCATGAGGCCCTGATGGTAAAAAAAAAACTACATTTCCGCGAAAATGACGTCACTTCCGGTTTCGGGCAGGTCATGGCGGACATGCGATAGTTCGCGCTGATGGACGTAGGAAGTGTTATGAACAGCTGATCGGATCGGCAAAGCGTGTTTCTGGAATATTATGTTTTTGTTGCTGCAAGTGCTTTTTATACAGTTTTTGCAAAGCTATATGTGGAAGGAAACTGTGACCGAGGACAAGCTGATGGCATAAGATGTAAGTACAACTCCTCCGGTTTCATATGCAAAAAAAATTATTGCGCTAGCTTACGTGGTTGCAGAGCTACCGGGATTTAAAAGTAGTTACGCAAAACAGAGCGTGCTGCTCTGACCGGCTTTAAAGGGTTAATGTCCACGTTTCCACAGACACAGGTGAGCTGCGCCACCCTACAAAGGGAAAATGAACTCTGTGGCTGTAGCAAAGGTGGTGGAGCAGCCCACCTACTAATTGGAAGGTTGGTGCCTCGATCCCTGTAGGAAGGAAGAAGGCAGTCATAGGTGTGCAACTTCCATGCAAACAATATGGTGCTGTGTTTCCATTGTTTATATACAGTCTATGAGTCATTCCAATGTTACAGAAGCGAGCACCATTATTACCGAGCATATCTTCTATAAGACGCGCTGTATTGTCTGTCTGAATTACTGCTCTGCTCTGTACGGTCTCCTCTTCTATAGTATCACAGCCTTGCTGAGTAAAGTGCTGCCTGTGGCTGCTGTTGATTGGCACACTCTCTCCTCCCCACAGTTATCTGATCTCACAGGCCAGGTTCCTGCCGACAGCCAGTCAGCAGCAGCGGCAAAAACCCAACCACTTTGTCATCCAAGACGCCTCTCTCAAGTTCTTCATCTTAATCACATCTTGTAGCTGGCATTTTGTTTCTGATAGCGCTTTAACAGTTGCACACACATCCGTCGGTATTTAGTGCACGAGTGTAGCGCGGCACAAAGATCGGGCTTTTGGTCAATAACGTCTAGAAGAAATATACTTCGCCATACGCTGATGAGAAAATTGGATCATTAAGTGCATTTATGCAAATGAGTCTGCTTTGTTTGAGTAATAGCAGGCAGGGATCTGTAGCAGCATAATCAGGCATGTAAGGTCACGAGAAATGATAGAGCAGCAGTTCTCTCTCTCTCTGCTTCTATAAGAGTTTCTCTGCACAAGAGGATGGAGTGTGCCACCTGGCTCATCTATCACAGCTGGAACTGCTGAGACGGTGAGTGCTGCCAATAAACAATCCTCACAAAAATGGAGCACATAGAAAATCCACTTACAGGCACAGAGAGGGCCTCTGTGGATCCCATAACACCCCGTGTACCGCTATGAATACACTGCAGTCATTCACAGGACCAGCAATGCATCGAGTGTTTTAAAGTCTATCAAATATTAGATGTATATAGTTTTAGGAATATATGAACACATATTTTAGGTTGGTGTTAGGCTGCATGTGGCTTGGACTGGTTCCTTTGTCTTATTAACTCCGTTAAAAAGCACAAACTCAGTCAGTAATAGTTTGACAACAGTGCAGAATGAACAACCTGCCTTTATGGGCACTTGGCAGAAATTTAGCATGTAGTAAACTTCTTTGTCCCCATTTCCAGTCCAGATTGAGATATAAAGAACTTCACTGAAACCTTTCTATACGTCTTACCTGTAACACAAAAAAATACCAATTTTATGAGAATAAATTGGCCAACGGTGATATTACCGAAACATTGTTGCTGGTTTTGGACTTACCTCTGTTCTATGCATCTTTGGAACTGAGCAACTAAAGCAGTCTGAGGTTTTGGCTTATACAACATTTAACTTGTTGTTTGCTATCTATAGAGTTTAAATGACTGCCTGTTTTACTATAGACATAGTTGCCCAGCTTAATTTAGCCTCAATGCCCTGCAGGTGCCACTAAAGCGTGTCTGGGGTAACTTCCTCTTCACTGTTATCATCACCATCTTGTAGCCCTAGTTACGGTTTATTAATAAGAAGAACATCCAGAAAGAACAATCAGAGGAACCATTATCTTAATTCGACTAACTCTGTTATACAACTAAATAAATCACTGTAGTGTCCAGTTGTCTACTTCAACTTGGTACTTCAACAAATCCTAGATGTGCAATAACTGTGTGCAATACAAATACACTTCTTCTTCTTTTTTATTACTAAGTTATTATACTGTGTTGTGTTGTTTGTGTTGCGTTGTGATGTGTCATATCGTGTCGTGTTATATGTACTGCCGACGTAGGACAGTTTTCCAATTTCATTGTACTACTGTACTATGTATGACGAGGAGTTGACAATAAAGAGTAGATATCTTATCTTATCTTATGTAACACGTTAGCCCCCCGGGCTCTCACGTTACAAAGAATTCAAAGTAAATAAATGAAAATACAACAATCTGCTACACACACACCTTAGTAAAAAAGTAAAAACAGTTAGTAAAACATTTAATACACATAAAATTGCCTTGGACGGTTTATATGAAACGGCCGTAGTCTCTACCATTTTAAAAACGGTAAAAAATGGCCTGTATTTGTAAAGTGCTTTACTAGTCCCTAAGGACCCCAAAGCGCTTTACACAACCACCCATTCACACACTGGTGATGGCAGCTACATTGTAGCCACAGCCACCCTGACAGAGGCGAGGCTGCCGGACACTGGCGCCACCGGGCCCTCTGACCACCACCAGTAGGCAACGGGTGAAGTGTCTTGCCCAACTGTCGGAGCCGGGGCTCGAACCGGCAACCTTCCGATTACAAGACAAACTCCCAACTCTTGAGCCACGAACCCTTTTTCTACTAGAGCTGTTAGCTTAGCGGCTAATGGACTTTCCGTCCCGCTACCTCTGATATTTTTCCTCTAACCACTTTTTTCATCTTTCCTTACTCACCGCTGAGCTGGGTGGATTTCTGAGTCGCGTCCAACTCCCAGCAGTTTGGCTTCGGTAACGCCAGTTTGCCGAACACATGGAGCCATATGGACATGAACGCACTGGCAAATGCAGAAAGTCATGTGATCAAGGTCAGCAGCAAGCTTCCACGTCTTTATTTAAACCAGAATGACTAAATTATTTACATCATACAAAAATGAGTTTCCACTGCTCTTTTTTCTAGCTGGGCTACATCTCCATCACCACATGGAAACTGCAGGGCTTCTCATGATGATGATGTTACAATTGGACCATTTTTGACACTTTCCTGTATCAAATGGGAAAAGCCCTCAGGCTGCGGTGTAAGCCACTGCATGATAAATCCTTTACAGTAGCACTGCTCTTCATTTTATTCCTGTAATGTCTTCATTTGAAGGCATTTTGTGCATCAGAGCAATCATCAAATGTTTAAAGAACTGCAACTCAGTCCTTTAACAAGTACCAAAGCTGCTGTTGCAAATCAATGTTTTTAAATTATTGATGACCTCGTTAATCGATTTTACAAGAGAGTGTCAGGAGTGTGTCCAGTTACACCTGACATTAAGATACTTCCCATCTGAAAGACCTAGGCTATATTTCCTTGCTTTACTCGTCAGTTCATAACAGTCATGTTTTCTAAGGAAACATTTTTGCATGAAATGTGTTAATTGTAATCATATAATAAAATGTAAGGTTTCATTTGAAATAACTGCTAGTGATTATCATTTATATCAAAAGCTCTGACTCTTTGTCACGTCATCAGGTTTAGTCTCGCTGTGTGGAGTTTCTCACCTCCTATGTTCCTTGTCAGGTGTCTCATTTCTGTACAGTTTCCATGGCGTCTGTCTTCAAGCTCCCAGTGCTTCCCTTGTATTTCTGTTATGTCATATACTTATTTTTACTGCTGCCTGGTTAATTACATGTTTGCTACTCTCATTTGATCCCTGCCTGCTTTGAGTTTGCAGTTCGGGTTCACGTTCTCCAGCAAACCTAATAAAAAGCTCGTAATGAATTATAATTATGAACTCCAGGTAGTGTTTAGTCATGTGGGTATGGCATATTAAAGATCTTCTCACCTATCAACAAATATGACAAATTACATTTTCCAATTAATAACACAATTTAATTTCAGCTGCTTTGAAGAAGCAAAGTCAACAAATATTCTGGGCTTTGCTGCGTTTGTGCGATGATTCACTTCTCACAGATGAAAACTTGCCATTGGTGGAACGCCACAAGTGAAAGCCTGTTTTTGATGGGACCACTTCAATAACTGTAATTAGTTTCCTGATGAAGACTCGCATGGAGAATAAAAGAAACTTTTATTTTTCTAATTGTTTTCATGAGTCAAACATGAGCGTGAATGAGAGCCTAAATGTGCAAACACAAGTGCACCTTTAAAAAACTGCTGAACTGATGGGCAGTGCTGGGTGTAATGTATGCTAAACATCGCTCTAATGCAGTAATATAAGATGTGCAGTATGGTTATTGATTAAATACTTGTATTTAGTTCTTCAATTAGATCCATGATGGGTGGATAGAAAAACAAAGATCCAAGGTGCTATACTCATACAGCAGATACATTTTTGAAAAACAAAGTACATTTATCCTGTATAAGAATTCAAGAAATGACACATTTAAGTTCAAAAACTCGACCTGCTGTTAGAGATTGAGATTGATTGTTGGGGCGATCGTGGCTCAAGAGTTGGGAGTTCGCCTTGTAATCGGAAGGTTGCCGGTTCGAGCCCCGGCTCCGACAGTCTCAGTCGTTGTGTCCTTGGGCAAGACACTTCACCCGTTGCCTACTGGTGGTGGTCAGAGGGCCCGGTGGCGCCAGTGTCCGGCAGCCTCGCCTCTGTCAGTGCGCCCCAGGGTGGCTGTGGCTACAATGTAGCTGCCATCACCAGTGTGTGAATGTGTGTGTGAATGGGTGGATGACTGGATATGTAAAGCGCTTTGGGGTCCTTAGGGACTAGTAAAGCGCTATATAAATACAGGCCATTTTACCATTGAGGAGGAAGACTGATGAAGATGAATCCCTTTTCCACCATGTCAGTTTACAAATGCCTCAGTTTACGTCTCGTTTGACTTTTTTCTCAATCCCAAGAGCAACCAGCGTGTTATTGGACATTCTGTAAGTGTTTTTGGAGACCGACTGTTCCCTCCATCATGACACTGATCCTTTCATTTAGACATCAGTCAGACGCTCGATGCTGCCACCTCCCACAGAGACACCAGGGCTTCTTGTCTCGTTTGTCTTTGTCTATATTTTACAAAGACATTGTGCTATTAGCTCTATCGGGGCCCAAGTTTTCAAAGCCCAGTTTACAATATGAAGAATCAGATGCATTTCTAATTGATGCTCCTACTTTCTGTCATTTCAAATAAAGTACTGCTGCTCTGCGTTTTAAGCACTTATGTGGGGTCTTATGGATCATCACTTTCTGTTTTGCTCCTACAAATGCTAACCCTGTTTTTCCCTTGAATTGCTATTTTCACAGGTCTGTACTTTTGTCTAACCAACATCGTCGATGTCAGCGTTTCTGCACTACATTTAGTCACCCCTCTCTGTTTTCCTCTCAACTGTGGAAAATGTTGTAACCTTGTGCATCAAAACATTGCCTCTGCTAAATACAGTGATGCTCCTCAGAGAATGGACTCTTTTCATTTTGGACACCTCATGAGCTTTCTCCTTACATGGTACATCTATCTATCTATCTATCTATCTATCTATCTATCTATCTATCCATCCATCCATCCATCCATCCCTCCCTCCCTCCCTCCCTCCCTCCGTCCGTCCGTCATCTATCTATCCGTCCGTCCGTTCGTCCATCTATCCATCTATCTATCCATCCATCCATCCATCTATCCATCTATCTAGAGATAGATATAGATATATATATATATAATGTGTGTGTGTGTGTGTGTGTGTGTGTGTCTCACTGGGTAGATGCTTCTCGTGTATCTTCACCTCTTGGATAGATGTGCCACCTTTTGTCCCCCTGCTGGGAAGGATCTAAGAATATCAACATCACCTCTTTATTGAGACGCTTGTGAGAAAAATAACTTCCCGTGTTTCCTGGAAGGGCTGCAGGGATTTTGATGTCATGTATCGACGCTGTTCCCTGTTTTTGTCTGTTATACAGTAGAGCAAGAGTCTTGAACCATCTTTCATTTATTTGTGTTTTGCTTCCAAGGAGCCTACTTTTACCTAATTTTGAAGCAATCCTGAGGAATAGTTGGAGAACATGTGCTGCAAACCTGAGCTGTGAAGCTAATTTGTTGTGTTTCAGCTTCCTCGTGGGGCAGCTGGATGGAAACTGATTTTCTGTTTGGTTTATTCTTATAATAAGGTCTCAGATGGAGCTTTCTGCTTCCAGTCCAGTATGGAACATGCTCTGTTGTCATCATTATGGTGAACATTAGGTCACCGCTGTTACTTAGTAATTATTTGCTTTAGCTCGCTGAGTCTCCCTTTCTTTCTCGTAGCTTACTTCATACCTTGCTTGAAAACATATATGACATATATAAGTACTTGCTGATCTCATATCAAACTTCCATGTAGACTAAAAGCACATTCTAATTCTGTTTTAATATTTATTCTTCATGTTTTTACTTTTATTTTTTATTTCTTTTCATCTATGTGCATTAACTGCTAACCTTGTACTTCCCTCTGGATTAAATAGAATAAACCATGAGGTAGTTATCTTATAGATACATGTGTATATGCAGTACAGTAATGTTAGTTATTAGCCTGTGTACCTGACACATGTTTGAGAAATGCTCTTTTTATTTTTAAGCCACATAACAGAGACTATGAAACCTTTAAAAATGAAGCTTCAGTCATGAAGCTGTAACCAGTGTTGTGTCCATAATGGTAACTTGGCAAACAACCAGTCTTAAATGGTTGCAGCCTGTTATAAAAATGAAATTGTTTTAGTGGAATTTATTACAAATGCCAAAGATAACGAGGCTTGACAGGCATAAAATCATAATTTTGCGCAAAGAAGGTGTTTCGCTAACAGCTGATGAACAAAAGGACACACTGTGAAGCTGCATGTCTCGGCAGGTTTGCAAAGTCTGCTTAAATAAATTTGAAGAAACTGGAAAAAATGGAGGACAAAAGAAGTGGCTGGTCTAAAAAAAAAAAACAAATAGGGTGCGGGGCAAAGCAGATGAGCAGCATCTGAAAGTCCTTTAAGAAAATAAATCCAGAGAGATGCACCCATCAGCTGATCTCCTACTGTTCACTGAAGACGGTTTTTGTCGGTAAGCTGTTTGTAAAGGAATGAAAAAGGGTAAAAAGGTGGGTATGGACCTGGCAACACGTCATACTGAGGGAAGAATGTGAACGTGAAGTTTTTCAGTCCTTAAAATTACAGAAGAGAAAACGATACAACGCTGTGTTCTCGCCTTGTGTTAGGAATATCTTTCATAAACGGACGACCAGTTTCTTTTCAAAAACGTTTATGCATTCAAAGTACAGCTCGTAATCTTTATTTAGCCCCACAGAAGAAAAAATCCTTCTCCAGAAAAGGCAGCAGCTAAATAAGAGCCAGATTTTAACACAGCAACAGTTTAAAGGCAGCGGTCAACCTTTTGTGCTCCAAGCACCGGTTTAATGTCCGACAATATTTTCCCGGCCTTTAAGATGTTGCGGATAAATACAACAAAAGAAAATGATACGACCAAGACAAAAACTGGTGTTTTGTAAATACAATAATAGACACAAATTCACTGTGTCTATTATTGTAACTTGTAACGCTGTAACTTTATTAGCAGCGTCCTCCTGGAATACGTCAACAACATTGAGAGTAACGTCCTCCCCAGGGCTGGGGCCCATAACTGGACTGTATAAGTATGGAGAGTACTAGATTTAAGCCGCCATAACTTATTTGAATGCAAGACAATGTAAATGTAAATGAAAAGAAAGTGGATGTGACCTTTTGTACTTGGACTGTTAAAGGTGTAAACGAGCCTGTTAAAAGAGGCAAAGGGTTATCACACTTGAAATCTTTTTACAAGAAACTCATCTGAAACTGCTCATAATAAACTTAGGTGCAGATGCTAAAACCAGAGGGGTCGCTATAGTAACTAAGAAGGATACTCCGTTCACTATAGCTGATAAGAATGGTAGATGAGTCCGGATGTACCTAATGCTAATTTAATAATTGGAGGTGATTTTAATTTAGTGTTAGACCCTTACTTGGATAAATCCCTCTCCAAAAATCCACATTGTGTAAAGGTAGCAACTTTATAAGAACGTATATGGACAATATGAATATTTGTGATGTGTGGAGAACTTCATCAGGCAGAGAGTTTTCTTTCCACTCTTCTGCACATAACGTTTATTCAAGGCTTGACTATTTTCTGGTAGATGGAAAAATGCTCCCCTTTGTTTGTAATGTAACCTGTCACAATATTATTATTTCTGATCATTGTCCTGTTACCTGCTCCTCACAGCTGTTGAATGACTCAAAATTTCAACAGTATATAAGCTCTCAGATCTCTTTATCTTTCAATATAAATGATAATGCTGAAATTTCACCTGATATATTATGGGAAACATTTAAAGCCTATATTAGAGGGTCCATAATATCACATCAGGGACTTCCTCACGGAATAAAAATATTAAACTAGAACAGTTAAAATGAGAATAAATGATACATGATTTGGATGCCAACAATGCAAGAGCTCCCTGTTTAGATAAATACAACACTAATTGCGCATTAAAATATAAATTAAATCAAATATTATCGAGCAACATTAACATGGCGTTCACGTTTGTAAGACAGAACTTTGAATTTGGGGAAAAGCCACATAAATGATTAGCTGGACAGCTAAAGAAGTTAGAAAATGACAGAATGAGTCACAAAATCAGATCACACAATGGAAACCTGGTCACTTCACATAAAGACATTAATGATAACTTTAGACAGTTTTATGAATCTCTCTATACTTCTCATCCCACTGCAGGGTCTAAAGATATGCAGCGACCTCCCTGTGATGGATCAGGTGGATCACAAGATCCTGAGTGCCGAGATTACAACTGAAGAAACTAAATCTATCGGTGTACTAAAAAATGGTGAGAGTCCAGGTCCAGATGGGTTAGGGAATGAATTTTACAGACAGTTTAAGATCAAACTTGCTCCATTTAAACTGTACAACCATGCATACAAAGTGGGCACCTTACCACCAACATTGAATGAAGCAGTTATTACTGTGCTCCCAAAAAAAGGTAAAGTCTTGGAGGAAGTGGGATCATATAGACCGATCTCTTTATTAAATTTGGATAAAAAAGTCCTGGCTAAAATACGAGCGAGTAGACTCAGTATGGTAATAGATAAACTGGTACACTCAGATCAAACAGGTTTTATACCAGATAGGACTTCCTTTAATAATCTAAGGTGTCTATTTAATATAATTTACTCCTCTAAGGTGCAACAGGACCTACTTATACTTAGCTTAGATGCCCCATGTTGGCCCCATCTCTTTGCTGTCTTAGAGAAATTTCTCTAAGACCAGAAGATCTTATCTCCTGGATAAAACTACTCTACAAGAACCCCACAGCCAGAATCCTTACAAACCAAACATTATCCACTCAGTTTAAGCTCAGCAGAGGGACTCGTCAGGCATGTGTTATTAGTCCTGTTCTCTCTGGAACCCCTGGCACAGTTCGTACTCACCCTGATATACATGGTTATGACACAGCATATACTTCTAATACTATATCGCTCTATGCTGATGACATTTTACTATACATAACAAAACCCCAAACCTAGGGCTGCTCAATTAATCGAATTTTAATCTCGATTACGATCTGGGCTTTCAACGATCATAAAAAATGACTGAGCCGATTATTAGCCCCTCCCTCGTGCTTTACTCTCGCGCTGCTCCGTGTGGCAAATCAAGCGCACCTCTCTGCATTTCGAACACATGTCACAACAATTAAAAGCAGCGGTCTCCAACCTTTTTTGCGGCACGGACCGGTTTATGCCCGACAATATTTTCACGGACCGGCCTTTAAGGTGTCGCGGATAAATACAACAAAATAAAACTAGTACCGGTACCGAAAAAAGAAAATTTATTCATAACACACGTGAAAAGACCCAGGAAAACCGAGTAAATGATAAAAACGATAACAAAATAACGCTGAAAACCGATAAAAACCCTGAAAACTATACATTTCACACCTGAGCTTCAACTCTCGCGGCCCGGTACCAAACGACTCACGACCGGTCCGAGGCCCGGGGTTGGGGACCGCTGATTAAGAGGAGCCGAGGGAAGCTCGGAAAGCTCAGCAGAAGTTATTTGGAGAGGAGAGTGACTGCTGTTGGTTGAAGAGAGGTAAAAAAGCTTCAGTGGTGTGGAAACATTATGGGTTCATGAGTCAGACGTGGATCAAGTAGACACAGTGTGTAAACTTTGCTACAGTGTCGTAGCTGCACCACAGAGCAACACTGCAAAGTTCACTAAACATAGATGTTTACATTTTTCATTTATTTTTATATTGCAAACATTTGCACTGTTATCAGTATTTGCACACTATTTTATACCATTTTTTGACAATCTTTAAAGTCATTATTCAACACATTGTTATTGTTAAATAAATATCGTCAAATAATCGAGATCTCAATTTCAGTGAAAATAATCGTGATTATCATTTTTGCCATAATCGAGCAGCCCTACCCAAACCTCCATCCCAGCAATCCTCTCCGTTATTGACGAATTTGGCACCTTTGCCGGTTACAAGATCAACTGGGGAAAAGTGAAGTATTGCCCATCAAATTTGAAAGTAGTGAGTGGCTTGCATCTCTACCATTTAAAATAACTTATGAAAAAATTACATATCTGGGCATCTCAAGAAAATATAGTTCCCTAGTGAAAGAAAACTTTCTCCCTCTATTGGAGAAGCTAAAAAACAACATTAAGTTTTGGAGGACACTCCCTATCTCATTGATAGGAAGAGTGAACTCAATAAGGATGGTATTTCTCCCACAATATCTGTACTTGGTCCAAAATTTCCCAATTTTTCTGCCCAAATCTGCCGTTTATATGGAACTACAAAACACAGAATAAAGAAAGAACATCTTTGTAAACACGGATCTCTTGGAGGACTTGCACTGCCTAACTTTATGCATTATTACTGGGCATCAAATTTAAGAATAATCTCTCTCTTACTTGATGATACAGCGTTACTCCCCCATGGTCTGCAGATGGAGCGGGAGGACTGCCTTCCTTACTGTGTTGGTGGAATATTACTTTCTCCTACTCCCTTGACAAGTGCACACTACAACTATAACCCAGTGATCCATACCACCACTATCGATGTGTATGCCTGTTACATCTAACCCTTCTTTCCTTCCATCATGTGCAGACGGAGCTTTCAACGTGTGGCAGGAACTGGGAATTCGTAAATTAAAAGACTTCAAACAATACCTTCATGTCATTTCAACAATTAAAAGATAGATTTGAACTACCGTGCAGCCATTTTTTTTAGATATCTTCAACTACAAAATTATATCTGCACACATCTGCCGCAGTTTGAAAGCATGCTGTCCGACACCTTGGATAGATGCCTTAGTGATAGCTAAGAGTCTCATTATTCTATAATTCACTACAGGAGATGAGTAGACCTTCTACACATCAAATTAAAGAGGAGTGGGAAAAGGAATTTGGGATCTCCCTATCCGGTCGTTAAGTGATGACGTGACGAATCCTACTTCTGGGCCTAAAGTAGTCTGCGTTTAATATGCTTTTGTGTTGTTAACATGTTTAATGTTTTGTATTTTCTTCTATTTAATCTCAAAAAGCTCCTAAAACAGTCAGTGATCACTGTTGACCTCCCTCGGCTTTTATTACCGCTAATCATTTATTTAAGCTCAGTTTTTAAAACCTTAGCATGTAGCTACAGCCCAGCCCATGCAGCAGTATATGAATGACTAACCTCGTATTATGGATGGATTATCTCAATTGTTCTCCTGGCTGAAGTTTGGTCCTTTTACAGCATCCTGCCATGCGATTACATTTGTTCCTGACCACCGAGAACACTCACGTTAACTTTTATCGAGTGGAAAAAAAGTTAGCTTGTTTATATTATGCTAACATAGCTGTGTCGCTAGCGGTCACATAGCACATCATTATATACCAGCTAGCCAAACTTCAGTAACCCTACAAACATCACTGCTGTTTAGTTTTCTGTCTTCATTTATGTTGGAAGTAATAACAGAGCTGTACGTTTGAATTTGTTTCCAAAACCCCGCAGTCAGGACATGCTATATTGTATTTAGATAGAAGCTAGCGAGCTAACTTCCTGCTAACTTCTAACTCCGTTAAATGTCATAAATTCTGTTTTCATGGATGCCTGGATGTTAAACTCAATTGTTACACCTGGTAGAGCAGAACGCTGATCATTTTATTAAAGATGAAAGACTTTAGACAGTTTTTCAACTCTCAGTAATGCCACAGTGATCGTTTGATATATAGACCTGCAGCGGAGTTTAGGCCCAGACACGGCTAGTGACGTCAGACTTTATGACCGGATTGGAATGTTTTTGGCAGGAGGTCTTACGCAACATAAATGTGCTTTTTATTAATTCCCGTCACTGCCTAATTCAGTATAAAATTGTACACAGGTTACATTACTCAAGGGAAAGAATTCACAAAATGTATCCAGACTCCCTTCTGTGAAAAACGTGTGACACATTATGGAAATCTGTTACATAGTTTTGCACTTTGTCTGAGGCTTCGGGGTGTTTGGTGTGACATCTTCACCTATCTGTCTAATATTCTTAACACCAAGATTGATCCAAATCCAACAGTAATTATCTTTGGGATCTCCAAAGAAACACAAAGCTTACAACATGCTCAAAAAAGTCTTGTGTCATATTCATCATTTTCAAGAATGATCAGTGCATTGCATTTCTTTGCAATGCACTGATCATTGCAAAGAAACTGATCCTGCAGCTTTGGAAAGGCAAAGAGGTTCCTGTGCTAAAGATGAGGCTCGCAGAGCTTATAAATACACTTCACCTTGAAAAAATAAGATACACCATGAATGGCAATGTGAAAGATTTGAAACTAATTTGGTGTCCTTTACTTGTATATCTTGGGAAAATGTAACTTTCTGGCAGTGAGGTGGTTTTTTTTGTTTGTTTTTTCCCATTTCAACGGAATTGAAGTCTACTTTAGAGACCGTCTAAATCATCGATTGGTGGATTGTTTTTGCTTTTTTGTTCGTCAGTTTATTTATTTAGAGAAAAGGGGGGGCATAAGTCCTATTAACCTGTAACAACTGTGATACTTGCTTCTAATAAAAGATATATGACAGAAGATTAAACACTGACACAACAAAAACAAAAACAACATCCTCCTCGCTGCCCCTTAATGCTCTCTGGTCGCTATGATAACGCGTAAATATTTATTTCAAAATAAGACACACAACTACAACACGGGAAAAGACCCAGGGAATCCAAGTTCACGATAAAAACCCCGAAAACCACGAATTTCACACCTGAGACTCAACTCTCGTGGCCCAGTACCAAACAACTCACGGCCCAGTACCAAACAACTCACGGACCAGTACCAAACAACTCACGGACCAGTACCGGCCCGTGGCCCATGGGTTGGGGACCGCTGATTTAAAAGCACTGTCAGATTATCGCATGAAAAGAAAAAGACACTTTGAATATTCACATAATCTTTGTCATTATTTGTTTTTATGGTACTTTGGTTTGATATCTCAGTTTCTTTATGGAGGTAATGAAGCAGTGAGGCATCTTTCAATAGTATTTAGAGAATTCAGCCACTTCCTGTTGTGGCTGCCATGCAGATGTTTCCAGGTCACTGCGTTATCTGCCCAAGAGAAATCGTCTGTGTGGTGGAATTAAGGCACGGCGGGACCACAGATCTGTGTTTTGAGCTGTCACAGGGTGGAATGGACAAGTTTAACTTGGTGTTTTTATTTCCTTGCATGTAGTGCTGTGTTTTATTTTTTTTTATCTTTTATTAGTGTGTAGTGTTTTATTTTTGTGGGGTTATTGCATGCTTTTTGTTTTGATATGTGGTTTGTTCCGGGGGGATGCCCATTCCACCACCCCTCCTGATCATTAACCTGACACACCTGGAACCAATCAGGGTTCGCCACAGCTATTCAATAAGAGGGACAGAGAGCGTGAGAAACAGCAGGAGAGACATGGCGTGGTAACCAGGGTTGGCGACGGCTACGCAGAGCGGCACGCTATAAGCTAGTGATGGTAAATTTGATTCTTTTTACTGAATCGAGTTTTAATGAGTCACTCACCAAAGTGAATCGGCTTTTTTGAGTCATTTGATTCACTGAGTCAGTCGACCAGAGAGTGCAAAAAAATTTACATTTTCACTCAAACTTAATTTGTTTCTCTTTTCATGTAAATCCTACTGCTAAGATGAATGATTCTAAAAGAAAACAACTATTTTGTGTCAGCAAAAAAATTCTAAAAAAAAATTATTTTAATTTTCCTTAAATGTGTCAAATATATATTTTCTCATCTAAATGTCCACTGAGCTGTGAGCCAGGGGGCGGTAATGCGCCTTAACATTGGTTGCCAACCAAGAAGAAGAAGGAGCTGTGAGCCAGGAGGGAGGGGGTGAGTAGCTCAAATGTGCTGTTATCATGTTAGCTGTTAGCATGTTAGCAGAGCGATGCTACTGTGAACCGAGGAGCTATTGTCTTGATGTGAGCTTCTACTCAGGGTTTTTTCTTCCAGTTCAGAGCAGAAATGTTTTTGTTAAGATACTGGATGTTGTGTTTTTCTCCACAGTTTTAATTATAAGCTAGATACATTGCTGCTAACAGCAACAGGGATGAGTCAGTGAGTCAGTTGGGCTTGTGAATCATGATTCACGAGTCAGTAAAGTGATTCTCGAGTACTGAACAATTCGTTCATGATTCGCGCATCACTACTATAAGCAGCTGGCTGAGGCGTGCGGCAAAGGAGAACGGGGAAGAGCAGGGAGGTCTGTGTGGGTGCTGAGGGGAGGTAGCTTCTCGCCGTGAGAGGCCCATGGCAGGGGATAGAGAGGCGGTGGGATGGCGCCTTATGTCCCTGGGACAGCGAGACCCTGGCTACACATGTGAAGCACAGCAAAGTGGCAGGCAGAGTTAGGAGCTCAGGATTAATCAGGGGTAAGTCCTGATTAATCCTGTGTAGGACCAATCTCCGGCGGAATCAAAGAATGGTGACTGCTGCTGCCCCTCTCGCCTTTTTAGTTGGCACCAGAACGACACCAGAGGCAGACACGACAGCGATGCTGCCGACGATGCTGCCGACGATGCTGCCTACGATGCGATGATGCTGCCGGTCTCTGCGCCATTTGGACTTTTATTGGACTTAATGTTTGTGGCTTAGGCCATTGGATTTTAGCTGTATTGTTGTTTTACTGTTTTGATGTTTTTAACTTCATCTTCTGCCTACACAGAGTATTTTAATGTTTTCTTGTAAATAGATTATAGTTTTAACTACCTGAGTTTATATTTTCTACTTTCTTGGCTCCTCCATTCCCGTTAGAAGGGGTTCCCTTCTGTTTTAACCTACCACCTAGTTTCCACTTACAGAGCCATCTTTATCCAACATTCAACACAACACCACAACACCTAACAACCCCTGAGTCCCTGTTTTAACATGCCGGGTGTGATTGCGAATGCCGTGCAGGTGCGTCTGCACGGCACCGCAGACCATGCCCCACCACATACCCCCACCCCCTGATTGAGGCCGGGGACCCATCCGGCCGAACCTACTCCCCTCCCCCCGCGAACTGAAGCGAGACTCGGCCAAAACCATCGGCGCCCCCAGCACCTGGCCAAGCGATGGGGAAGCATCCATTCTGGTGGCTACCCGCGCATCCAGCGGCAGCTGTGAAGCTGGTCCGGAGGTCGGCCGCGTAGCAAGCGGAGGCATGGCCGTGAGCTCCTGCTCACTTGCGGCTGGGCAGACGTTGGGCGCGCAGAATCGGCTTAGCAGGGTCGTCCCGCTCCTCTGCTTCCAACTCTGGCCGCGTAGGCTGCCCTGGCCCAGGGACCTCCGTCTCCTCGCACAGGTGCTCTACCATCACCTCCACCACTCCCGGCTGGAACAGCCCTTACCGGAGCGGCTCCTCTTCCTCCGGTCGGTGTGGACCCCCACGTGCCTTGTCTCCCACCTCTGGCTGCCAAGGTGCTCCTCCACCGCTTCCCTACCATCAGGACACCCCTGGAGCATTGTCAGCGGCTCTGCCGTTCTCCCCAGATGGCGCTCGGTCTCGACCCGCAGCTCTTCCTGCTTTATCGCCTCTGTCAGTGCGCCCCAAGGCAGCTGTGGCTACAATGTAGCTGCCATCACCAGTGTGTGAATGTGTGGATGACTGAATGTAGTATAAAGCACTTTGGGGTCCACAGGGACTAAGTAAAGTGCTATACAAATACAGGCCATTTACCATTTATCTGGCTGCTAGATCCTAACAACGTGTCAGCTTTAGTGCCAGTTGAGAACATACATATTCAACAATTAGCAATCCAGCAAAGACCTGAATTGCTAGCATATATTTGGATGTAGTGTATTTGTTACGGCTCTTGTTATATTTTATTATAAAGCAGAGTTTCATGTATGGTTATGAATCACTTTTCTATAAGGATCAGAAAGTCTGACAGGGTTAGCCATTTTGGGCTGGCTGCGATGTGGCAGCTAGTGATTGGTTCATTGGCCATTTCAAAAACCCTTCCAGAAATCATCAACAGCACACATCCTGTCCTTGGCCTGCTAACCTTTGGCTAACTTTGCGTTTTCCTGGTTTTGTCTTGGTTTTGGATAACGTGTTTTGTACAGTTTTCACAGTTTTCTCTCGTTTGCTGAGCGAGGAATTTAGAGATAGCACTTTTCTTTTGTTTGGTTTCGACACACAATTTTCTGTATTGATTCTGGACATAAGGTCTAACCATACAGTCCAACAATAGCGTCCTGGACTGGAGAGAGTTATCATAACACACTCTTCCACCAAGCTAATGCAAGGTGTCAGCATGCAGCTTAAAAGCTCCCTATTTCTTTTTTTTTACCATCAATCTTTGCCACAGGCAGATAAGCTAAAGACAAGTCAGAGTGTACAGCAGGGAAGAGGAGAGGGACCAGTGTTATCCAATGACAGCTTCCAGTTGTGTATGGCATGATGCTAGAGGGGACGATTATGTGCCCCACGGGGACAAGCATATTCAAACCATGACTAACTCCTTGGAAAAGACAAACTGCACTGATATAGCCCCACAGAGGGATAAAGAGCTGAGGAAGCATACCGATCCACAACTCCTTTTGAAGCTGTAGTAAATTAATTACAGAGGCACTGTCTCTCTGTGGATACGACATTACGGCCAGCTCACAGCACCCAAACAGCCAATGGTCTTAATTATTAGTTCAGTTCATTAAAAACATATGCCGGGATACCCTGCTTGTAAACTTCGTGGGTAATTGGATGACACTATCATCACAAGTTAATTTCACAGGCAGGAAAACAGAAAAACAAACCAAGTCATTTGGAAACACTTTATCATAGCTCAAGTTCTGAGGCTCAATAAGTTTTGGCCTAGTTTCCACAATTGGCAATATTTTTCTACTGCTTCGTTTAATCACTCGTTAAAAAGAAAATGCTCTTTGCTGTTTTGTTTGAAACATCTTCATGTTTAGCATCCATCTGTGAGCTGTTTCTTCAAAATGTCAGTAAATATGGAAGTGAGGCGGAAAAAGGAAATAGGATGTTTGTTGTTAAGAGACCATTTGGCACATGGAAACTGACTGAATGCCAACATAGGATTGATACTTTTACTTTTAAATGTTTTAGTCCTCAGTGAGTGATATATATATTTAAAAAAAGGACAAAAAACAAACCTGTTTTCAAATATTACCAGCAATACTTTCATATATTAAAAATGTACTTTGACTCATAAGGGCAGTCTTGGACCAAGACCAAGTTCAGATGGTTATCTGGACAGTTGTTTGAGATCACTAAACCAGGGCTGGATTTAAAAAAGCAAATCAGGCAAAAGCTCAGTTTGGTGAATTTGTAATATTTTAAGGTGTTGGTTTCTGTGCGAAGCGAAGCAGCACCGATAGGACTCAGGACCAGCGGTGAGAAGTCGAAGATTATGTGAGTTGGTTACGCTACACCATCAAACACAGTGGTTACTGTGAAGCAGCAGCAGCAGCTAGAAGAGGTGGACAGGTTCATGTACCTGGGTTGCACTTTTAGCAGTGACGGGGACGTGGAGCATGACGTTAAGTGCAGAATTGGGAAAGCATGGGCAGCCTTTCAACGATTACGACCTATATGGATGACCACCGTACTGCCTTTATCAACCAAGTTGCGGCTCCTGAAGACCATCGTTATACCGACGGCACTGTATGCAGCGGAGACTTGGAAATCAACTGCAAAGATCAACCGCCATCTTGACGTCTTCCAACAACGTTGTCTTCGACGGCTGCTCAAGATCACATATCGGGATCACGTTACCAATGAAGAAGTATATCGCCGTGCGGGAGTAGAGCCGCTCCATGTCCAAGTCACCAAGCGTCGGTTCAGATTTGCGGTCACATCCTTCGGCTACCGGACCCGAGACCTGCCCGTGTCGCGGTTCTGTGGAACCCGAAGAATGGAAAGAGACGGCGAGGAAGACCTAAAATAACATGGAGGAGGACTTTCCTTGAAGATTTACGTTCAGTCGAACTGTCATGGGATGAAGCAACAACTGCCGCGATAGACCGAGTTCGATGGCGTCTAAGTTGGTTTCTGTTCTGAAAAGAGTCCCAACTCTGTCAGTTTTCCTTCAACGAATCCTGACTGGGTTTCTCTTCTGAAGAGGGTCATTGCTACAGTTGATATCAAAGCACTGATAAACAGTATATGACCACTGAACGGTGAAGTGAATAATCTGGCATATATATCACCAGGTGGTGATCAGGTTTGGCAGCTCAGCACCTCTCTTCACCCCAACATCCACAACATATATCCAATCAATATGTGTGCAAGCTTCACAAGCAACAGTGGTGTGCAAAATACAAGAAACATGAAAAAACAAGGCGAAATGTAAGAATAAGAATAAAGAATGTATGCACATGACTAAATATGTATACCAAATATATATGTGTATATGTGTGTGTGTGTATACACTGCTAGTTCGGGACCGGATGCTGCAGTACCTCCTGCCTGATGGAAGTAGTTTGAACGGTGTGTGACTGGGGTCCATAGATCCGATGATACAATTCCAAAATCAATCATCGACCTGCTACCTAGGGTGTCCTGGTGCCACGTCCACCAGCCATGTGTTCAAACATGGTGTCAGTTTTGGATAAACTGTTATTTGCACATGCGTCCACCAGCGGAACACCACTCGTGGGCAGGCAGTTCCTCCCAGTCACGCCACTCCAGGTTGCCCAGCTGTTGTCAGTGTGAGCATTGAAGTCTTCCAGTAGCACAATGGCGTCACCAGATGAAGGTTCCATGAGTACACCACCCAGTACTGGGTACTCTGACCTGTCATTTGGAGAATAAGCGCAAACAGCAGTCAGAACATGTTTCCGGACCTGAAGGTGCAAGAAAACAACCCTGACCGACTGGCAAAAGTCCCACTGTATACATTGTGTCTAACCCCTACAGCACCTCCTGCCTGTAGTGGGACTGTTATAATTAAATAGTTGTCAATGTAAAGTCAAAGACTGAGATCACTGGGCATTATTATAAACTCAGAGTAAAATCTATCATCTTTCTTACACTGTAACAGCTTTCTACCTGTGAGGCTGTGAAGGAGTTTCTCTGCACTAAATAACTTACTGTAGTAACCACTGTTTACATAGATGATTTATCTTGCTCTATTTCATTTATTTATAATTCTATTTATCTAAGTGCTTAGAAATAAAAACACTGATCAGTCACTGATGGAAAAATGCTTATCATCACAGCTGAAGATAATAAACTGAGTCAAGAGAAGTGTTGTCAGTATATTATTCTGATTCTAATACTAAAGAAAAAAAAATGATGTGAGTTATGAATCCAGGCTGGAGTGTCCTAATGTTCTGACAGCTACATCAGATCACTCATCCAGTTTTGGTCACTGCCCCAAGTCCTTGATTTCCAAGACGTGCACTGAACCCTCCACAGGTTCTCGTGTTCCTTCCTCCTGATATTGCTACGGCATGGCCTTCTTCCTCTTCACTACTACTATATCCGGCTGGTTAGCCATCACCAATTTGTCCATCTGTGTCCTAAAGTCCCATAGGATCTTAGATTGGTCTCAACCAGCCTAGGGGGCGTCTCCCATTTTGTCTTTGGGACTACCAGTCAGTCATGAGAGACCAGTGTTGGACTGGAGAACTGCTTTGAAATTCTTATGAGCTGTTCGCACTAAAGTAAAAAGCACCATCACTTCATGCGGATACCCCTTTGGCAGCAGCGGCGGTCTCGAGGCTGGAGCCGAAAAACAACACCCTGATAACGACTGTGTTTAGTCAGCATGAGCAGAGGTCTCTTTTTTTCCTCTTGTACTTTCCCATTGTAGCGTATATTTCAGTGTTTTTCTGTAACGCTACCGATCTCCGACTTGTATCCCCATGTAATGTCTGTGTTGTGTGTGTAAGGTCGGGGGGGGGGGGGTCCCATTTCACTGCAGGGCAACCTGCATGTGGTGAATAAAGCTTTGATTGATTGATTGATTGATTGACTACCAGGCCACACTCAGCACAGATGTTCCTGTATACTATACCAGACACTTGGTCATGGCGTTCCAATTATGCCTTCCACGTATGCCCCGCCATTTTGCACCCTGCTGTTATATGTTGGATTATCTCAGGGGCATGTTCATACAGCCTGCATCTGGGGCTTTGCCTGGTGTGGAAGACCTTAGTTTCTCTTGGTCATTAGTACCTTTGTGCTGTCTTTCAGTCCAGTTTTGTCCAGCAATTAGTAAGACTTTTCAATATTGACACATTATTCTATCTGCTAGTGGTACATGCTGTGCAGGGGTCTTTCTGACCACGTTACTTCCTGTTTTTACACCTGTCCTTTCTGTGGTTTCTGTTGTATTCACTAGCACATGATCAGCTGTTATCTACCCTCCTGATGTACTCATGGATCGTTGTTGTTCCTGGATAGTGGTTCTGACACTCACTAGTCCTCAGATCCCAGTAAACAGTCTCAGGGTGCTGTACATGGGGTGAAGACCTCCACGATGAGAGGTTTTTTGTCTTGGTCAGTGATCTCTTTCTCCTCCTTTAGCCCGCTTATTATCCCAGCAGGGTGAAGACTGTAGTTGTTGTTTGCCCAGATCTTGTTCTTCCCGTTCAGCTGACTCTATCATCGTGCAGCTGGTTGGCCCTCAAAAACTGTTTTTCTATAAATCTCAGGTGTAATACACCTACCAGGTCAGTACATCTTTAGAAAGTGGAATAACCTTTGTAATCCTTGTAACCTTTGACCTCTTAGTTACATGGGGCATCATCCATTTCAACAGGACTCAGAAGTCAGACAAGATGTCCTCAACTCTGTTAGCATCAGATTATTGCTATTAAAACATTTAAATATTCAGAAGTAAACTTATTTGAAATAATTTTGAACTCACCATGAAATCTAAAAAGTTAATATTTATAATGGAAGGAAATGACTATTTCAGGATTTATACTCCAGTTCTGCAGTGTAAAGGATCAGTGAGCTATTTTTCTACTTCAATAACTCATGATAGGTGCATTCACTTTCTCCAGACCTGCTGCCATCATCTGCTGAGAGAACAAGAATGGCAAGACCTTAAAGTGAAGGTCTAATGCTGACACGATGCACAGTCATTCAGGGAACGAAAATATTTGACACATTTATAGCACCAAACCACAACAACAGTCACCTCACGGCACTTTATATTGTACGCTAAGGACCCTACAATATTACAAAAAAACAATACCCCTATAAGCAAATACTTTGGAGACAGTGGGATTAAATATTTCCCTTTAAACAGGAAGAAACTTCTAGCAGAGCCAGGCTCAGGAAGGGGCGGACCTTTGCCTTGATTGGTTGGAGTTGAGGGAGGAAGACAGGACAAAGACAGACTGTGGAAAAGAGACAGATATTAACAATAACTAACGATTAAATCCAGAGTGATGTATAAACACACAGTGAGTAAAAAAAATGTGAATCAAGAAGAAACACTCAAGGGAGCAGTTAGTGGAGGCCAAGGTAATGACAGATAGAGCTGAGTGTCATCTGCATAGCAGTGAAAATGTATGCTATGTCTTCTAATGATGCTGCCTAGGGGAAGCATGTATAATGTAAACAGAATTGGTCCTAGCACCGAACCCTGTGGAACTCCATAATTAACCTCAGTGTGTGAAGAGGACTCTCCATTTACATGCACAAACTGGAGTCTATTAGATAGATATGATACAAACCACTGCAGTGCAATACCTGTAATACCTACAGCATGTTCTAATCGCTCTAATAGGATATTATGGTCAACAGTATCGAATGCTGCACTAAGGTCAAGAAGGACAAGCACAGAGATGAGTCCACTGTCAGAGGCCATAAGAAGATCATTTGTAACCTTCACTAAAGCTGTTTCTGTGCTGTGATGAACTCTGAAACCTGACTGAAACTCTTCAAATAAACCATTCCTCTGCAGATGATCTGTTAGCTGTTTGACAACTACTCTTTCAAGGATTTTTGATATGAAAGGAAGGTTGGAGATTGGCCTATAATTAGCTAAGACTGCTGGGTCTAGAGATGGCTTTTTGAGTAAAGGTTTAACTGCAGCCACCTTGAAGGCCTGTGGTACATAGCCGATTATTAGAGATAGGTTGATCATATATAAGATCGAAGAATTAATCAATGGCAGGACTTCTTTGAGCAGTTTTGTAGGAATGGGGTCTAAAAGACACGTTGATGGTTTGGAGGAAGTAATTATTGAAGTTAACTCAGAAAGATCAATTGGAGAAAAAGAGTCTAACTTAACATCAATGGTACTAAGAGTACTAAGAGACGAATAGTAAGATGTTCTGGCTTTGTGGAGACCTTTTTGTTTTGTTTTTTTCTTTTTTATAGAAAGAAAAAAACAAATTATTTTTCAGTCTAAGTCAGTCAGATCTTCTAAATTAGAAAGACACAATTGTCTCTCCGGGTTATGAGTTATCTGTTTTAAGGTGCACGTTTAAGAGGTAAAGTTATGTGCTTATGATTTGAGGAGCTACAGTAGAGTGGTACACACAGAGGATGTAGTACTATGAAGGTAATTAACCTCTGTGTGAGGAGCTGCTCTGTGCTATGCTGATATAGGGCACTGAAAAAGATAACAGTGGAGGATTTTATCTTAAACGTGGTCTCAGGACTTTCAGAAAAACTCTACTGTAATGTGTTCCCCAGTCCTGTGTAATCTATTAGTGTAAATTTACTTGCTATTAGGGAGTTTTCAGGAAATATTGTTTGATGTTCAGTTTCTAGCTTATCTCAGAACATGATCCAGATTAAAGTGGTGCATGGGTTATATTACATTTTGGGAGTCTAATAATAGATTAAATGGCGATCGCATTGCCCACAATGATTATTTTACCTGAGCTGAGCACTAAATCAGATAAAAAGAGAAATAAAACAGAAAGTCTGTGTGAGGGTCGGGTGAACTGGTTTTTCTCCGTTAGCGTTGACAGGGCACTGGGCTTTCAAATGACTTAAACTCTAAGCATGCATCCATACGGTGCCACACATGCACATACATGTTCCATAATCATACCTTAAATTCAGGCTGATCCTTAATCGCTGCAGAGTCCTGAGGGACACAGCTCATGTGCTCCAGCAGGTGTGCATGCAGAGGTGCAATGATGAGCTGAGAACGTTTCTTCAGACATTAGCAGTGTGGCTTACTTCACCACATCCCCTCCACCAGGTCTGTCCGCCTCCGTAAGAGTAGATCTGCTTCTCCTACTCCACGTGAGAGCAGAGCTGCTGAGGTTGCATGTTACAGCTACACGATGGATCTCCAGTGTCTCCAGTATAGTGTTTCAGCTGGTCTCCACATCTCAATACCCACTGTAGATAAGTTATAACTTCCATGATGAATGTGCCAATTACATTAAAATAATAAGTGTTAGAAATAAGCCAGAATAAGCCAGAGGGACTGTTGACATTTATTAAAACATCGTTATCTGAAGTAGTCGTCTCATTTTAACGGGACTAAAATGAAGTTTGTGTTCAACAACATTTGTTGGTGCTGTAGTTTAACACGATTATTTTTCCCACAGAAAAATGAAACAAACTGCACAATAAATGTAAAAATGATGACTTCATCAGTAGGTGCACTAAACACTCCAAGATTTTTCTGACAAATCTTTTATTGAATCATACCTGTTATTAATCTCTGTCTCTCTTCCACAGCATGTCTTTATCCTGTCTTCCTTCTCTCACCCCAACCAATCACAGCAGATGGCCCCGCCCCTCCCTGAGCCTGGTTCTGCTGGAGGTTTCTTCCTGTTAAAAGGGAGTTTTTCCTTCCCACTGTCACCAAAGTGCTGCTCATAGGGGGTCATATGATTGTTGGGTTTTTCTCTGTATCTATGAAGCGCCTTGAGGCAACTTTTGTTGTGATTTGGCGCTATATAAATAACATTGAATTGAATTGAATTGAATAGAATTGTTCAGGCTGTAAACAGTTAAAACATGTCAGTGTTTGGAGTTCAAATCTCATCCTGGTGATTCGTACAAGCAGACAAACTGTTCCTCACTTTGGCCTTACAGGTGAAATTCTGGCCAAAGAACGTGTGATCCACAGGAAATCAAAGAGATCAACACATGCATGCTTATACTACATGGTGACTGTGGGCACAGAAAGTCTGGCTTATAGCTAACGACGCCTCCCTTCTCAGTAGAAGCGTGTGAAGCTGCTGATTCATGTCTGGCTGACACAGCAATAAATCCTCCGGCTGATCAGAGGTAAGTCCAAACGGCAGCGTGTCCATTGGGTAAAGAAATGCTTCTTATAGCGGAACTCCTTTAAATCTGGAAAACTTTAGAGGATAGAGGAGCTCAGTCTGATTAAAGACATTTAATCAGTGAAACTATGAAACGTACATATTTAGAATAAGGCGAATGTAGCACCTCAGAAGAGAAGTCAAATCTTCCTCCTTCCATCTTCATAAACACAGCAAGTAAACAGGACCTGCTTCACATTAAAATCACTCTGCTGTTACCTGTAAAATCAAAAACTTTTCTGCATGTTTATTTGTTTTACACCAGCGCTGGACTAATATAGTTGTCGGGGTTTCTGGCTGTTCACCCAGTGTTTTCAGTTGTTTCACGTTCAGTTCACATTTCCTGTTTTCATGTTTGCTTCCTGTGTGTTAGTAGTTCTGTTATGTTCAGCTGCGTCCTCACCGGTCCCTAATCCTCATCATTAGCCAGTGTATTTAAACGCTCAGTGTCTCCATTATCTGTAGCTCAGTCTCTGTCCTCCAGCCAGTCCAGTCTGTAGTCCAGTCCAGGGTTTTAATAGTTTTGCAATTTTCATTAGTTTTTATTTTTATTTAGTTTTGACTTCAGATTTTCAATTTTATATCAGTTTTAATTAGTTTTTACCAATTGTTTGCTAGTTTAGTTTAGTTTTTATTTTTTTGAAAATCCTTAGTTTCAGTTTAGTTTTGATTAGTTTCAGTTATAGTTTTAGTTGTGTTTGCAATAATTAAGTGTAACAAAATCCCAGTTTCATCATATCAGTCATTCTGCTCATCCTTGGGTATGTTGCTATTCCAGCTACCATACTGCACCCTGGACAGGTCGCCTGTCTGTCGCAGGGCCAGTGTTGGGGAGTAACGGAATACATGTACCACCGTTACGTATTTAAAATACAAAATATGAGTAACTGTATTCCGTTACAGTTTAAAAAGGTGGTATTTAGAATACAGTTACTTTGTTGAAATAAATGGATTACACGGCGGTACTTCCCTGTTTCATATCGTGGCGGGTCAGGACTGTTTGGGTTTTGTTTGACATCTACGTTCTGTTGTTCCAGGCAGCGTTACAGTTGCCATGGTTACAGGGTGACGCTCTCTCTCTGCATGTTTCCTGGGTGAGAGAGGCCTTTTTGTTGTTGTTGTGCTAAGCTAACAGGCAGAATGCTACAGGTATAGCTCTAAAGAATGTAGCATCATGGGCAGTGTAGTCCGTGCTGCAGGGAGAATGGACTGCCATACACGTTATGTGTCTGTGTGCGAGGGAGGGAGAAAAAGGAAAAGTACGAGCTGTCATCGAGCAGAAACAGGAGCTGGAAGCATGTAAATATAATAATAACCACTGCAGCCAAGAAGAGAGCCTGACGAGCCCAGTTGTAAGTAAGCTATTAAGACTCGACTGTACACCGTGTTCGTGTTTTCCTCTGAAACAATAAGTTCTGTTGGAGCAGCCTTTCAACGCCTCTCTCTGTCTCTGCTAGCAAACTTGACCCAGACAACAAAGTAAAGCTAGTTTTCGGCTACGAGCCGACACAGAACCCACCGTATTAGCCAGAGGTCCCTTTACTACGGTTCGGAGCCGCGGACCTTCAGTAACAGTAATAAATCACAGCAATAGTACATTCATGTAGTTGTAAACAGCATGATAATATATTAAGTAATCCAAAGTATTCAGAATACGTTACTCTCATTGAGTAACGTAACGGAATACGTTACAGAATACATTTTGGGGCATGTAATCTGTAATCTGTAATGGAATACATTTTAAAAGTAACCTTCCCAACACTGCGCAGGGCTAACATGCAGAGACAGACAACTCACATTCCCACCTATGGGTTCTTTAAATAAATAAAGGCAGATGAACAACCATTGATACCAGGCAACTATAAAATGTACATCTTGGCCCCAATGAGACTATTAACTCTCGCAGCACCGGGTGTTCGTAATTTTGGTTCAAGTGAATTGATAAACTTTTTGAAGGTAATTGACTCACACAGTTGTGTAGATATCCCCGTCCTGTTGTCTCGGGATGCATCACGCTGCCTTGCCTGGGGTTAGCTTCTGTTTTCTGGGGATGAGGGTTGAGTGTGCTCCCTTACCTTCTCAAGCTAAGCTAGGTTAGCCTTCTTGTGTGAGCTTTTCAAGTGCACTTTAAGGTTTGTGGGATTTTTTCCCTTTAGAAATGTCCCTCGTAATTTGTCTGTTTCCACTACAAGACACTTGCTTTATCCAAAACACAGTCATATTCAAAGTAATCCCAAACTGGACTCTGCCTCCCGACTTTTCCTGACATGATTCTGCGCGTGGACGGAGCAGCAACACAGACGACTCGACTAACGTGCTGCCACCTGCTGGCATAATGAGACACAGCAAGAAAAAAACCTGGAAACTAAACTTCATTTTCACCCTTGACTATTGTATGACACGCACACATCAATGAAAACTAAACACATTTTTGCTATAAATTCAGTTAATTTTAGTTAGTTTTGTGAACACTCATTACAGTTTTAGTTAGTTTTCCTTTTTTTGTTTTTATTTTTATTTCCGTTAACGAAAATGTTTTTTCACTTCTAGTTTTCGTTATTTCGTTAGTTTTCGTTAACAATAATAACCTTGGTCCAGTCTCAAACGCCTGTTGCCCAATCTCCTATCCAGTCTCTGGCCCAGTCACTCATTCATCCTCCTGTCCAGTACCTCGACCTGCAGCCACAGCATTCAGAGCCGGCTGTGAGCACACCTGCTGGTCCTGCAGCTGCTCCTCCATCACCGCCGGCTCCCACGCCGTCGCCTGCAGCTGCTGCTCTGCCGCCATCTCCTCGTCCACGTCGCATTTGGCGTCAGCCACCTTCCAGGCCACTGACTGGACTTTGTCGCCGGCGTGGTCGGCCAGGACCTGCTCACTCGCCTCAAAATGCTATTCACAGAGAGGGCTGAGCTTTTTTATCTGAATAAGTTGGCGCCGCACGTATTTGCAGCAGCTCAGTGCTCAGTCTTCTTGAGATCGATGTCTGCCATGAGTGGAGTTACAGTGGAATGAATTTACTCACACAGCATTCCCGTGGAAATAACCAGGACATCCCACTCCCCGTGGATCACCATCCCCGAAGATGACGAAGGCAGCGCAGAGAGAGGAAACAGAAGTGTTTCTTTGGTGACGCCGCACTTAATTTCTTCTTACAATGATAACAGAGATATTCTGATTTTTGTAACAACACCAGACAACATGGAAAAATAATATTGAATTACCTCCTGCACCATATGTGTTGGAACATGCGTGGAAAAATCGGTGCGCAGAGCCAAACATGGAGTATTGCAGGGCCAGAGAAAACGTGTCTGCTGTTCAGAGTTACATGTAGGCTTATAAAACTTCATAAACACATCCATCATAGTTTCCTGGTTAAGTGAGCAGCTGAGGCAGTCTGTGAAGGCCATTCGCTCAAAGTGCAAATGTCCCCCACAGTGATTTCATGCTATATATCTCATCTTTGTTGAATAACATCACAGCAGAATCCAGCTACAGTTTTGCAGGTTTTACATCACACAGTGATTTCTAATAAACAAGCAGCTCCAGTGCTTTAAATTCCTCTAATAATGTGATTTACATTATAATGCCAAAAATATTTGCTTGTCCGCCTTCACAGGCACACAGTGACCGTTTTTAATCGATAGGTTTCTGTGATGTCGGCCATCCTTCACACCTGTAACAGCTTCAACTCTTCTGGGAAGGATTCCTGAGGTTTAGGAGTTTATGGGAGTTCTTGACTGGGACACTGATGTTGGACGAAAAGGCCGGACAAGTTTGGCTTAATCTAATTCCAACATGTTCTCACTCCCAAAGCGTAACATTTTACGCTAGGTGACAAATCGTCAACATATTACGTTTTCGGCTACCCACCACGTTCCTAAATGACGACCTCGGAAAAATGAGGAAATATGAGAACCGTATGGACTCAATCTACACATGTTCGCTCTTTTTCTTCAAATCGCTTAGAAACACGCTATTTAACATCATTAAAGTCATGGTTAACCTCAGGAAAAAGGTTATGGTTAGGGCTAGGGATAAGGTTAGGTTTAGGGCTGGAATACAGGGCTGGAACGTCTATTACCGCGGGAGCGTCATTGCACTGGATTTCGGCCATAACCCGCCGCGTACCATAAGAACGCCGAAGGTCTCCTTTCGCGTTCCTCAGGAACGCCGCGGGACGTGACAAAACGTCGGCATGTTACGCCTCGGGAGTGAGAACGGGCTGGTTTGTGCACTGGTGCACAGTCATGTTGAAACCAACCCCACACAGTTCCCACAAAGTTGGGGAATTATCCAAAATGTCTTGACATGTTGAAGCATTAAGAGTTTCTTTCAGTGGAACTAAGGGGCCAAGGCTAATTCCTGAAAAACAACCACACCCCTTCCACCGAATTTTAAACTTAACACAGTTAACTCAGACAAGTTCTCTGGAAACTGAACCCAGACTCATCCGTCGGACTGCCAGATGGAGACGCGTGATTCCTCGCTCCAGAGATCAAATCTTCACTGCTCTAGAGTCCAGTGGTCGTGTACTGGTGTACCAGAGGTCTGTAGGATGTAGTGCAGCTCTCAGAATATCAATAAGACCAAAATAAAACTGCAGTTCCTTCACATGCCCAGTAAAGGGAAAGCAAGTCTGTTCCCCCACTTGGGCCTACCTGGAGGAGATTAGGAACCTGGAGACCTGGTGCCAGGAGAATAACCTCCTCCTAAACATCAGCAAGACTAAGGAGCTGATCGTGGACTTCACTACAAAGCAGGCGAGGAATTACAAGCCCCTCATCATCAGTGGCACGCCAGTGGAGAGAGTGGACGGTTTCCGATACCTGGGTGTCCACATCACTCGGGACCTGTCGTGGTCCTGCCACATCAACACCCTGGTTAAGAAAGCCCGTCAGCGTCTCTTCTTCCTCAGAAGACTTAGAGACTTCCATCTGCCACTGAAGGTGCTCAAGAACTTCTACTGCTGCACCATCGAGAGCGTCCTGACGGCAAACATCTGCACCTGGTTTGGGAACTGCCCCAAGCAGGACAGACGAGATCTGCAAAGAGTGGTGCGCTCGGCCGAACGCATCATTCAATGAGAGCTCCCTGACCTGCTGTCCATCTACACCAAGCGGTGCAAGTCCAAAGCTAGGAAGAAGAAGAGAAAAACAGTTTTGCTCTCCGTTGATAGACTCGTCTTTATAATACTGTAGTATAAATGTTTGGGTTAAACATCTCGCTGTCTGAAGGACATTTCTACAATAGTTTTGTGCAAAACTACTCGAACAATGTTTTCATTTCCATTGTATCGCTGACCGTATTTTTCTCTTAACACGTCTTTGCTTTTCACTTTTTCCCTGAAAGGTTTTGGCTTCTTTTAAACAGTCACACAAATTAGCCTTCAATAATAGAGAGCGTTATTAAACATTTTGGTTATTTTGTGTCCCCCGGGGAATTTTCATCCTCCCAATCTTTTATGTACTCATTACAATTAGAGAAAAGGTCAGTTGTGTTCAGGTTGTGTACGTCACAGATTCTCTTGATGCTGGAGCTGTAATAGAAAGGCCTCAGCACCATGAGAGAGCAAACGTTCACAGAAGAACAGCAACAGGTACGTAGATTACACGCTTTGTTTTTCATTTACATTTTGTGTGTTTCTTACTGTCTAGACAAAATTAGTTAATAACTCACAATGTGAACTAGAAAAATTTGCATTTCCTGCGAAAATGCTGTGTGAATGCCTTAACGCTGAAGATGTCTGCTGAAAAAGTTGAAAAGTTGCAAAAAGTTGTATGGCGGTGAAGAAACTAAAAATTCTGCTGAAAACAGGTGAAGAAGCAGAATTTTTTTGCTGAAAAGTGGTGAAAGGCAAAAAATTCTACTGAAAGGGGCAAAGACGGAGAAATTTTTGCTGAAAAGTGGTGAAAAAGAAAAAGTTGCCCTGAGGAGGATTCAAACCTGGCCCTCCTAGTCTTAAGGCAGCTACTCATCTCACTGAGCCAAACTCATTCTCACAAAGAAAAGGTGGAGAGACTGACAATTTTGCTGAAATGAGCAGAAGCGGCTGAGAATTGTGCTGACAAGAGGTGAAAAGGCTGAAAACTTTGCAGAAGAGGTGAATAAGCAGAATTTGGCCTGAAAAGAAGTGAAAATTCTGGAAATTCTGCTGAAAAGAGGTTTTTGCTGAAAACAGCTGAAAAATCTGGGATTTGTGCTGAAAAGAGTTAAAAAAGTTTAACTGTTAACTGAAAGAAATGTTGCCATAAGCGGGATTTGAACCCGGCCTCCCAGTCTGAGAACGGATGCTCATCTCACTGAGCTAAAACACGGCTCAACCCGGCAAGGAAAATCAGTGACGCCACTGATGAGATGGCAGAAATGGGCAAAAAATATTGCAAAAAAAAATTAAATATCTCAAAAAGTATAGAAGTTATGAGCACCAAAAGTCATAGCAATAATTAGCAGAAAGAGCAGAATTTTTTAAGATTTGAACGGTGAAAATAGCACAAAAACTGAGGGAGTAGTTAAGGTCCAAAAAGTGTACGGAAGCAACCAGAATAATAAAGTATGATAAAGAATAAAGAGAAACAGGAACTCAATAGTGTGGATTCCCTTTCAGGCCTCCACACTATTAACCTAAGTATACCCACGGAGTTCAACAGTGTGGACACGGGATCGTCATGTGACAGCTGTATGAATGAGACCAAACTGCCTGTTAGCTGCTGTGTTGTAATATTTGAAGCATCAAGAGTTTATAAAGCACAAAATTACCTTTTTTTCAAGGTGACAGACTCGGATACTGATTTCTGTCCTTCAAATACAGCAGACACATCTGAGACGAGTGTGTGTCCTTGTTTCAGTTCAATTCAGTTTTATTTACACAGCGCCAAATCACAACAACAGTCGCCTCAAGGTGCTTTATATTGTACAGTAGACCCTATAATAATACATACAGAGAAACCCAACAATCATATGACCCCCTATGAGCAGCACTTTGGCGACAGTGGGAAAGAAAAACTCCCTTTTAACAGGAAGAAACCTCCGGCAGAACCAGGCTCAGGGAGGGGCGGGGCCATCTGCTGTGATTGGTTGGGGTGAGAGAAAGAAGACAGGATAAAGACATGCTGTGGAAGAGAGACAGAGATTAATAACAGATATGATTCAATGCAGAGAGGTCTGTTAACACATAGTGAGTGAAGAAGAAACACCCAGTGCATCATGGGAATCCCCCAGCAGCCTACGTCTACTGCAGCATAAGTAAGAGAGGCTTCAGATGATAAACAGGCACATGGCTCAATACATGAGTGGGGCACAGATGGGCAAGATCACCATCAAGTGTGGGATCTAGTGCTCAGCGAATACCTCAGGCAGCAGAAACCCAAGAAAGAGACAGAAGAGGAGAAACCATCATGGAAGGACAGGCCCTGCACAGCATGTACCACCGGCAGATAGAGGAGGTGGCTGACATCCATAATTCCTACCAGCACCTGGATAAAGCCGGACTAAAAGACAGCACAGAGGCACTAATGGTGGCAGCACAAGAACAAGCTCTGAGCACAAGATCCATAGAGGCTGGGGTCTATCACAGCAGGCAAGACCCCAGGCTGTGTAAAGATGAGACAATCCAGCACATAGCAGCAGGGTGCAAGATGCTAGCAGGCAGGGCATACATGGAACGCCATAACTAAGTGGCCGGCATAGTGTACAGAAACATCTGTGCCGAATATGGCACAGATGTTGCCGAATAAGTCTCGAGGTTAAAATGTACCATATCACCCCTCTAACAGGGTGATATGGTACTACAAGGTCATTAACCCTTTAAAGCCGGTCAGAGCAGCACGCTCTGTTTTGCGTAACTATTTTTAAATCCCGGTAGCTCTGCAACCACGTAAGCTAGCGCAATAATTTTTTTTGCATATGAAACCGGAGGAGTTGTACTTACATCTTATGCCATCAGCTTGTCCTCGGTCACAGTTTCCTTCCACATATAGCTTTGCAAAAACTGCATAAAAAGCACTTGCAGCAACAAAAACATAATATTCCATAAACACGCTTTGCTGATCCGATCAGCTGTTTGTAACACTTCCTACGTCCATCAGCGCGAACTATCACATGTCCGCCATGACCTGCCCGAAACTGGAAGTGACGTCATTTTCACGGAAATGTAGTTTTTTACCATCAGGGCCTCATAAGCCTATACTGGTGTTTTTAAAGTTATGTTTGACTTTATGACTTTCTGTGTGGTTTCTGGGATGCTTAGGACTCATATTGCACTGCTGGAAATAGTTTATTTTGATGCATATGCTGCTTTTTTGCAAATTTGCATTATAATATTTATTTTCGTTTTTCCTGCAGTATATAAAAATTGGTGTATTTCAAAAATAAAACTATGAAGACACTCAAAATAAATTTCCTGTGGTGGGAAACTATTTTGTGCAACTTTTTTGTATTTACAGTTTTGAGGGATAAGCCTCTTAAATTTCTCTAACTAGAAATATATGTTAAAAAAACAAAAACGATTTTCAATTTTTTTGTGGTTTATTGCACTTTTTTGCAATTTATGTAATTACTATGCACTTAATGCAGACATATTATTAAAATCTGGGCTATAATGGTTGTATTGATGTATAGCAACTTGAAATGCTCCCAAAAATGGCTCCACAGCATGTAAACATATAATATAAGCTCTGGTGGACTTGGTTCTATGGTAGGTCTTAAAGAGTTAAGATAAGATGGGGCCTGATTATTTAAGACCTTGTATGTGAGCAGCAGGATTTTGAATTCTGGATTTAACAGGAAGCCAAAACAGGAGAAATCTGCTCTCTTTCTAGTCCCTGTCAGGACTCTTGCTGCAGCATTTTGGATTAACTGAAGGCTTTTCAGGGAGTTTCTAGGACTTCCTGATAATAATGAATTATGGACCCTGTGGTTTGGTTACAGCACAACCTGATGTGGTTTGAACTGACGAGATGGCCTCGCCAGATTGTGTCACACATGTCAGAAAACATCACACATCTTTGGTATACTGTAGGTTTGGGCCAATTCAATGTTATCAGGATACCAGAGCACTGTGGTTACAGAAAACACCAGATGTTTATTATTATTTATCCTCACCTTTTTTATTGAGTTGGACAGATTCATATTTGACAAGACTACACAATATTTATTTTTTTAAATGAGGAGGACTACACAATAGGTTTTCAGACACATTTTTTCTTTCTTGCGGAAAGATTTGAATAAGACAACAGCAGCTCTTTGATGTTGGAGTGTTTGTCCCTCTGGCTCTCCATAAGCATTTGTTTATTTCGTGCTTTTTTCTGTAAAGGTTGCAGTACGACTGCTTGATGATCAGGACTGATTGCATCCATCATGTCTAGGCAGAGAAGAGTGTCAGTTCCCTCCCCTGAGCCTGTGATTGAACATAGTGGGGGAGCAAATATAAAACCAGTCCAGGCTCAGTGAAGCTTAGCATGATGCTGCCACTGGAGTTGCTCCTGGACATAATAATAAAAACAGACGTGTGCTTTGTTGGTCAAGTGCTCTTTTTATGTGCTTTAGTCTGAATTCCTTCAAACTCAATTTAATTCGTTTCTACATATGTGTAAGTAATCAGGGGTTAAAGTGCACCTGCTGCTTTCCTCTTGGGTGCACCAAGTGTTATGTTTTCAGTCCTGTCTGTGCCCCTCAGCAATATTTTTTAACCCTTTAAGACCGACCATAGAACCAAGTCCGCCAGAGCTTATATTATATGTTTACATGCTGTGGAGCCATTTTTGGGAGCATTTCAAGTTGATATACATCAATACAACCATTATAGCAATTAATTACTAAATTTTTGCAATTTAGTAATTACATAAATTGCAAAAAAGTGCAATAAACTACAAAAAAAATTGAAAATCATTTTTGTTTTTTTAACATATATTTCTAGTTAGAGAAATTTAAGAGGCTTATCCCTCAAAACTGTAAATACAAAAAAGTTGCACAAAATAGTTTCCCACCACAGGAAATTTATTTTGAGTGTCTTCATAGTGTTATTTTTGAAATACACCAATTTTTATACACTGCAGGAAAAACAAAAATAAATATTATAATGCAAATTAGCAAAAAGCAGCATATGCATCAAAATAAACTATTTCCAGCAGTGCAATATGAGTCCTAAGCATCCCAGAAACCACACAGAAAGTCATAAAGTCAAAGATAACTTTTAAAAACACCAGTATAGGCTCATGAGGCCCTGATGGTAAAAAAAAAAAACTACATTTCCGCGAAAATGACGTCACTTCCAGTTTCGGGCAGGTCATGGCGGACATGCGATAGTTCGCGCTGATGGACGTAGGAAGTGTTACAAACAGCTGATCGGATCGGCAAAGCGTGTTTCTGGAATATTATGTTTTTGTTGCTGCAAGTGCTTTTTATGCAGTTTTTGCAAAACTATATGTGGAAGGAAACTGTGACCGAGGACAAGCTGATGGCATAAGATGTAAGTACAACTCCTCAGGTTTCATATGCAAAAAAAATTATTGCGCTAGCTTACGTGGTTGCAGAGCTACCGGGATTTAAAAGTAGTTGCGCAAAACGGAGCGTGCTGCTCTGACCGGCTTTAAAGGGTTAACTATTAATCACAATTTTGCTAAATAAAAGGATCTGGCTTGTATCAGAATCTATATATGTGAAAGCAACAATAGTTATCAACATTAGAGCTAAACACATGGTACTGTGAATCATGAGGAAAGCTGTGGAGGTCTGCTTGAGTGATCCAAAATGATCCAATCCAGAGGTCCGGGTGAGAAGGCAGCGAGAGCGAGAGGTTGGAGTCCGAGCTGGAGTTGAGGCAGTGATGATGGCGACCAGCAGCCAGGCTGTGGATTACTGCGGGTGGATATCGTCTGTGGAGAAGAGTGAATGCCACAGTCTGGCGAGGGCAGACTGTATGAATTGATGAGAAGGACCCAAAACGCAGACTCCAAGGAACAGGGAACCAAACTTGAATGTTAACAAAAAGCGAGCCGTTCAATGAGGCTGGTAAAAGGTACAAACAAAATTAACACAAACCTAAACTGGGAAATCTAAACAACAACATGAAAAAACCTGGACATGAAACCTGGTGTGAAGAACAGACGACCTGACAAGGAGTGAACAGAAACACACAGACTAAAAACACACGAGGGTGATCAGGGGAAGTGGAAACACACGGGGAAACAGCTGACACTAGTCTGACATAACGAGACAAAGGAAGCAACGCTGACTACACTGACATAGGACACAGACCTTCAAAATAAAACAGGAAACATGTGACGCAGACAAGACAATATAAACTTGACAACATAAGACACGCAGCATGAAACACATGATGGGCAGAGGGAAACTTAAATACAGTGGTAGAAAACTAATAAACAACTTAGCTACCCTAAAGAAGTCAAACATATCATCCAAATAAACTAAAACTCAAAACGCTGGAACGTGACGGTGAAAATGAGAGACAACAAAGTAAAGTGACGTGAATGAGCCAAGAACTGATGCTGGTCAGCAGACGATCTGCCACGGGAATAGAATAAAATAGAATTCAACTTTATTGTCATTGTCACAGGTACAAGGCAACGAAGTGCAGTTTGCATCCATCCAGAAGTGCTTTAGCCATCATATAGATATATTACAATATATAATATAGATATGTGAGTATATTACAGAAATGGGTCTATTATGGTATGTTATAATGTACACGGTATGAAGTATGTTATGAATATGCTATAACTATAAGTATGTACAGGCTGTGAACAGGATATAAATATGAAAAACTACACAGAAATGTGAACTATGCAAGTTTTAAACAGTTGTAGGATTAAAAATGATCGTATGTACAGAATGATTATTTACACCTGTGCTCCAGGTGCAGCTCCAGGGAGGAAGTGAGGTTGGCTCCGCCCAGAGGAGGAGCCACGTAGCTCTAAATACTGCCATTCACCCGCACCATGACAAAGTAAGGTACAGCGCTTATATTTATCTAATATGCATAGCCACATAATTACAGTTATTATAATTATGATATTGTAAAAAACTCACACACTGTATTTTAAAGAAAACACATTAAGAAACAGATTATATTAGATTTATATTTCAAATATGACAAAATGCTGATTTTACAGCAGCAAAGTTATATTATGTCTACAGTTTAAACATTTAATAAGCGTTTTGCCTGCACAAACAAATATTACTTTATTATTAAAGCACTGGGAATAAATAATAAGGGAAGGATTCTGGATCAGCTCTATGATGTAAACTTGTGGCCACAGTATAAACAGTATACTGGGCAAGCTATAAAATGATGTGTGCATGTTTTATGTATATAGATTTTTAAATTATTAGTCATGATACAACATTGTCCAGACTTGCCCTGTAAGGAGATGAGGAGGAAACCGCTGTGTGAGGATCCCTCAGCAGCTGGATCACAAAGAGCTCAGGTCACACTAACAGCTGTACCAGGTGTTCAAGTATAAAAACAATAATAAACACAATGCTTCTGTAACATTGTCTATCATTGTCAGATTAATGCAATAGTAAAGTGTGTCTCAGATGGACAGCAGGTGGAGAGAGATCGATGAGGTGAGGAGTGATTCACAGAGTTTATTTCCCACAGTTTTGTTTCCTTATGGTTCCGAGCTCTGTCTCAGTCTTTGCATTTTATTATCTCATAACACTTGTTTAATCAGCTCCCATCTCTCCTGTGGACTCTTTAACATCTGCAGTCTGAGATCAGCACAGCCCTGCCCTCCAGCAGCAGCAACATTGTATCCATCAGGTAAAACTACATCTGCTTTGCATTGTCCCCACATGATGATGATGATAAAGAAAAGTTTGGTTTACTGACTGTAGTGAAGTTTTAGATTAATGGTTTATTGTATACTGAGGTCTCCAAATAAAAAGAAGAGAAGTTACAGAGTCCCACGTCGAGGCTTGTTTGTGGAAGGACTGCAGCAGTGAAGCAGCAAGGTCAAGAAACAGAAGCTCTCACAGAAAGCTGCATGAAACTGGATAACAGGTCAGGGAAAAGTGTGTGTGTGTGTGTGTGTGTGTGTGCCCATCCCTAGGTGAAGCTGCATCCGATGGAGGAGGAGGAGCCAATAAGGGGGCTGAAGTCTGAACCACGGCTCTTCTAAACAGTTTTTGACCAATCAGAGATATTTTTACAAATATGTGGGTCATCTGTCGTCTGTTGGCCACAGCAGACTGTTGTTGAAATACTAGATTCTTTATGAATGTGGTTGTTGTCATTCAGCCTGGTTCAAGGTGCCCCTTGTTAACTTTGAGCTCCACCCCTTCAAACATCTCAGCGCGGCCCTGCAGCTGATCTAAAGGTTTGCTCATTCTGCACATAATAAGCTTTAAAAGCTTATTGTATTGGTACGGTCACAATGGCCACAGGCCGATAGCTAAAAGGACTGAAACGCAGAGACGGCTCGTACGTTTTACAGTGTTTGCTTATTACTTCCAGAGTGAGTTTGATGGCTAACAGTTCTCTGTCCCCAACATCATAGCTACGTTCGGCTGGCGACAGCCTCGGCTGTAGTTTAGCTCCTGGGCCTGTGTGTTGGGAGAGGACAGCTACACCGATGTCTGATGCGTCCACTTCTACAATAAATGGCTTATTGAGGTCCGGTTGGATCAACACTGGGGAAAAGATTCGGATGTCATCTAGGCAGACGTAGACAAAGCGGTTTAGAGAGTCCCGTAGCACATTAGCGTTGGTTAACCCAAAGGGCATGACGAGGTATTCAAAATGGCCTAGCGGGGTGTTGAAAGCTGTTTTCCATTCATCGCCCTCTCTGATGCGGACCAAATAAGGATTGCTGTGATCCAGTTTAGTGAAAATTGTGGCCCCCTGAAGGGCGAAGGCAGCACTGATGAGTGGCAGGGGGTGTTGGGACCTCTGTAGTCAATACATTGGAGGGGCATCAGTTAAATTCTGTTCAGCTCTGAATCGACTAAAGCATGAAGGGAGTGAGAAACGTGGCCAAAACGTGACTGGTAACACTAGACAGGGTTTAGCACTGCACAGGGATCCGTCCACCCGTATCCCCGAATCTACCGGCGGGCAAAACCTTTTGCCGCACTGTACATTGAGCCAACATGTGATCAAGCGCGCCGCAGTAAAAGCCCCGGACGTCGCTCTCTTTCCTCAGCAGTGAGACGCGAGCGGCCGATTTACACGGGCCCCGGTGAGGAATCCATATTTGTGGGACCGCCGGCGGATGTTGTTGCCGAAAGTGGCGGAGGCAGAAGCGATAGTGTGTTAAATGCTTACGCGCAGAGGGCTTCTTCTTCTCTCTCCCTTAAACGATTGTCAATTCTTAGGGAGAGGGAACCAAGATCCTCAGAGGATCTTGGTTCATCGCGGGAGCTTAACTGATCCTTTAATTCCTCGCTTAACGCACAGCGAAAGATGCTTTGAAGCGCACGATCTGGCCTTTTAGCCTTGGCTGCTGCTGTGCGAAAATCAATGATAAATTCAGCGATGCTCTGGTTTCCCCGTTGGAGTCCCAACAACCTCTCCTCCGCACTGCCTTCGGCCACCGGGTGAGCAAAGGTCCTTTTGAACTCCCCCAGGAAGTCATCAGAGCAGGTTGGGAGAGGATGGACGGTGAGGTGTGCCGCCTGGGGGTTGACCGTTGTGGCCGGGCTGGCTGACCTTCGTAGGTCCTTCGTATTGCTTAACCTCAACCTGATTACCCAGAATCAGCCTCAGGTGTGCAGGACTGCAGGAGGGATGATGGCTCCGCCCAGGGGCGGAGACCAAGGAACTCAGGTGCCTGATGGAACGTTCCAGTCCAACCTCCAGATCCTGACAGGAAGTTGGACATCTACTACTGTCTGTGCTGATCCAAAACCCTCTCATCAGTTTCAGGTCAGACTTCTGTGGTGTGTCTCCTTCATATAATGTCTCTGCTGCTCTAACAAGGACATCACTTTCTTTCCTCCACCAGTCCAACACACTTCACCCATATAACTGTAGCACGATACAAGAAGGCAGGCTTAGAGCCAACTGGGGAACAGGAAGTTAACCTGATAAGTGTTAAGGGCAAAGATAAACCCACAGTACTGTCACCAAATCAGCATGTGAGACGTGTCTCTGATGTCATCTTGCTCACTGGGTGATTGACCCTTTATGTCTGTCAGACTATTTATCCATTTCTTTAAAGGCCTGTCCAGCTGAGGGTCACGGGGCCTGTTTCAGCTGTCACTGGGTCACCCTGGACAGCTCATCTCACGGCTGCCAGGAGTACACAGAATATTAAACATTTAAATGCCATCATAAAAAATATATGAAGTAATACTACTAACACTACAAAATCGACTCTTATGCTCTGGTAATAAATTAAACTCTTGGCACAGACCTGCAGTCTGTACTTCACTGTCTGTTAAGCTCTTCAGGTGGATGCAGTGTTGTGTTTGATTCTTCGTGGCAGAATTACTTACTAGTCAGGACAAACTACTGTTAGCATCGAGAGGAATCTGATCTTTACTATATTCCAAAAGTGATGTACAGCATCAGCTATAGCGGTTCACCTTTCGCGGCCTCGCTGTTTCGCTGATTTTTTTGTGTGCAATTTTGTATGTTTTTTTTTTTTAAACAGCGCGATGTGTTCTGCGTCCCGATTGGCTGTAGACCATGGTCAGTCTCATGCCGTGTCTCCTGGAGGAAGATGCTAACAATCGCACAAAAAGTTGGACATGATGCGTTTTTCCTTTCCAGTCACCTTTCTCACTCACTATGTGTTAACAGACCTCTCTGCATTGAATCATATCTGTTATTAACCTCTGTCTCTCTTCCACAGCATGTCTTTATCCTGTCTTCCTTCTCTCAGCCCAACCAATCACAGCAGATGGCCCCGCCCCTCCCTGAGCCTGGTTCTGCTGGAGGTTTCTTCCTGTTAAAAGGGAGTTTTTCCTTCCCACTGTCGCCAAAGTGCTGCTCATAGGGGGTCATATGATTGTTGGGTTTTTCTCTGTATCTGTTATTGTAGCCCAGGGGTCACAACCTTTAACCCAAAGAGCCATTTGGACCCAGTTTCCACGCAAAAGAAAACTCTGGGAGCCACAAATACTTGTTGACATCTAAAATGCACATTTTGAACTCTTAAAGAAATATAACAAAAGGAAAGCTGAACTAAAATGATCCAGCAAAAAAAAATTGCTGGATCCGCCCTCATATCTCCTTTGGGCTTTTGGAGCCTTGACCTGACTTTTAAAAAATAATTTAAAAAAAGCTCGATGCTGCTAAAAGATGAAAAATAGATATTTGCAAAATTCTGCCTAAATATGTATTTTACCAGGTTAATGTGTGTGTGTCTATGCTGTTGTGTTGGTGTGTGTCGGGCTGTGAGCTGCAAAGCTACAGCCGGCTGTGTGCGTACAGCAACCGTGTGTGAAAAGTGGTCAATAAAGATGCTGAGAAGCGTGTTCATGGAAACATCGTCGGGTCTGCCGTGATATGTTTACAATAAGACTTCTGCTCCTGAACCTCTGTGCACAGCGTCTGCAGATCAGGCTGTACGAAGTCACTTCATCTTTACAGGACTGTAAGCTGTCGTCTGTGAGGCGTGAGCGTGTTTGTTTTAACATAGTTCACGGTGGAGCTGCTGACATAATGTGGATCCATAACTGGCCTACCTGGGTTGAAAGTCTTGATAAATGCACAGCGTTTCGTACACCGGCTTCTACAAGTGTGACGCTTATTTTGAGCGATAAAAAAATAATATAATATAATTAAATTTTTATATTTCAAAATCACAATAATCTTCCAATTTAGATAAGTTAAAAAAGAACTAATATAAATAAAATACACTTCAGCTAAATACTTCTAATTTATTTTCCCAAACCACGCAGAGCCGCAGTATAAGGAGTAAAGAGCCGCAGGTTGCCGACCTCTGTTGTAGGGTCTACCTTACAATATAAAGCACCTTGAGGTGACTGAGAATAGAATAGAATAGAATAGAATAGAATAATCCTTTAATTGTCCCACAAGGGGAAATTTGGTTGTAACAGCAGCCAGAAAGACAAATATACAACAAACAGTACACAGAACAGAAACATACACAATTTTTCTTACATATTTACATTAAGGACAATGGTTACTATAAACAGAGTACTGTACAGTTATTAAATTAAATTAAAATAGCTACAGATAAGAGGCAAACCAGGTTGTAGTGCGAATCAGTTGATTAAATTATTGCAGTTACAGCATTGACGTAAACATCTATGTTTGTTGGGAGCAGTTCTGATCGTACAGTCTGACAGCTGCAGGGAGGAAGGACCTGCAGAAACGCTCCTTCATGCATCGAGGATGCTGTTGTTGTGATTTGGCGCTGTATAAATAAAATTGAATTGAACTGAATTGGACATGCTAAAGGAAGGTAGAAGTTACCGTATTTCCCGGATTATAAGGCGCATTAAGCGAAACAAAACAGTCAGATAAGTCAAACTTTACTCAACTGTCACGGCAGGGTGCGCCGGTGTGAAGAAGAGGTAGACCCAGATGCAGACACGGTGGAGGCAGAACTAGGTTTCCAAAAATAAAACGAGCCTTTATTGTGGCTGATGGCATGACAACAACACTAGAGAACACTGAAGCTGACAACAATTAACATAATGACAGGACAGGGGACATGAAGCTAAATACAATAAACAAAAAACACAAGGATCCTTCAAAATAAAACGGGAAACATAACGAGAGCCAGACATGACTCGAACTAGACAAACAAAGAAAACTTGGACATGAAACATGACAGATAAACACACGAAGACTTAACACAGAAAACTTCACACAGGGATGAGACCAATGGGGAGCTTGATAAACCATGAAGTAAAACTGTAACCCAGGCATGACAGAATGTAACCAGATAAACTGAAATGAAACTAGACTGAAAGGAACAAAAACATCAAGAAACTCAGAATACTGGGTCACATGACCCAGGACCATGACATCAACTGATTCTTCTTGCTTCCCCTACTTCCATACCATCGATTCATTAATGTTGAAGCTGCTCTGTTCCCATGTTCTGCACCTGAAAACAGGGTTTGATCTTTGGTTTCATTCTGTAACACTGGACTTATTTTTCTACGAAGGTTTGAACTTTGTGTTTAAACGTGTCAAAATGTTCACGCCTGTCTGAGAAAAGAGTATAAAGTGTGTAGTGAGGGGTTTTATACCGAGCCCCGCAGGGGACATGGGAGAAAAAAAAATTAAGACGGACTTTTGCGAGATCTCGCGAAACTTTTGCGAGATCTCGCAAACCAAACTCGGGATCTCGCGAAACTTTTGCGAGATCTCGCAAAACAAACTCGGGATCTCGCGAAACTTTTGCGAGATCTCGCAAAACAAACTCGGGATCTCGCGAAACTTTTGCGAGATCTCGCAAAACAAACTCGGGATCTCGCGAAACTTTTGCGAGATCTCGCAAAACAAACTCGGGATCTCGCGAAACTTTTGCGAGATCTCGCAAAACAAACTCGGGATCTCGTGAAACTTTTGCGAGATCTCGCAAAACAAACTTGGGATCTTGCGAAACTTTTGCGAGATCTCGCAAAACAAACTTGGGATCTTGCGAAACTTTTGCGAGATCTCGCAAAACAAACTCGGGATCTCGCAAAACTTTTGCGAGATCTCGCAAAACAAACTCGGGATCTCGCGAAACATACTCGGGATCTCGAGAAACTTTTGCGAGATCTTGCAAAAGTTTTGCGAGATCCCGAGTTTGTTTTGCGAGATCCCGCAAAAGTCTGTCTTAATTTTTTTTTCTCCCATGTTTCCTGCGGGGCTCCGTAGTTTTACAGCCTTAAAACATCTATAATAATTGTACAAAATAGAGTTAGCTACTTCATGGAGTTCCCCTATCGTGGGTTATTTTTAGAACGTAACTCGTAACCGTAGAGAGTGGGAAATGCTACGATATGGGGCTGTATAAGTGCAAAAGATATGAGGGCGATGACATGACTACTGGTAGATATACAGTATGAAAAGTATAAAAAGTGAAAGCTTTGATTCTGGAAATGAACTCAAACAGAACATCTTTGTTTATATATTTGTAAGACAAAGGTAGTATAACACAATATTTCATTCTCATGATTTCATGGGTAACTCGTTACCCTGACAAATATCCTGCTTGCAGTACATGGAGTGCTTCTGTGCTCTGCAACAGCTTTTAAAATGCTGTTTGCTGCTTTGCTGTCTTAAGTGTTGGTGTCGTGCATCTCCACAGCATCCTTTGCATACTTTAGGCAAAGCTGATGCAGCGAGATAAAAGTGGCTATAATTGCACAATTAATCAATTCTATTGTTTTGTAGATGCACCACATAATGGAGACAAGCCAATTTAGCATCTGTCAGGATAGATTGCTCTGTTCTCGACTCCGAGAGGATTCTGAAATCAGCTTCGATACTTCAGGTGCTCTCCTGAGGGTCATCAGTTGATTTATAATTTTCAAAGAATGGATCAATGTGTAATTTAGCTACATTCAATAAAAGAAGGACAATTATGTGCTTCAAGGAAACACTGGCACCTTTTCTGCCAGTGAACTAAAATGCTTTTTTCTTTTGGCATCAGACGAACTACATCGTGAGACCAGCTGCTCAGTGGTTAACATGCTTCACACAAAGAACAGATGGACGTCCTCTAATGCAGAAAAGTTGTTAAAGTGACAGTTCCACTTTCTTTTTGCACCAGACGCTGTTTAAGAGATTAGAGCCGACGCCGTCCTTCTTCACTCTCACACGGTTCCTCGTGCGTTCATCTCCATCCTTAACCGCTCTTGTATATGACTTACATCCTACGCTGTAATCACTGTGTCTGCCCCTGAGGATGAGGCTGCTTTACTCACCCGCTTCCCGCTTCGTGCTCAATCCTTCCTTCTCTGATTGCATGTGCATGGAAAATCTACTGCTGTCCCAATTCCCTCTGTCGAGTGGCTGGTTAACCTTCCCCATCATCTTCTAAATTGGAGTTTTTGCACTTGGCAACTGTAATATTTAATCTGCAGAAAAGAGTCTTCACATTCCAGCTGCAGCAAAGAGGCGTCCAAAGCCAACTTAGACATTATCAACCAAAGACTGTTTGCACATGCAAAACCGTTCCAGAATCCAGGAGTTTGATGGGATTTTCAAGTGTTGTCTCCCACAGTGCAGATAATTTGTTGACATGTTTCAAATCAAAAGGTTTAGGGTATTAAGAACAAAGACTCACCTTAATCATAACTAACATATTCCTCTGAAATGTGTTCACTGCCTCTAACCTCTCCACAGACGATCGTTTAGATTAAAGAAAGGATCTTTACTTAACCCTTTAAAGCCGGTCAGAGCGGGCACGCTCTGTTTTGCGTAACTACTTTTAAATCCCGGTAGCTCTGCAACCACGTGAGCTAGCGCAATAATTTTTTTTGCATATGAAACCGGAGGAGTTGTACTTACATCTTATGCCATCAGCTTGTCCTCGGTCACAGTTTCCTTCCACATATAGTTTTGCAAAAACTGCATAAAAAGCACTTGCAGCAACAAAAACATAATATTCCAGAAACACGCTTTGCCGATCCGATCAGCTGTTTGTAACACTTCCTACGTTGGAATAGACGTCAGCGCGAACTATCGCATGTCCGCCATGACCTGCCTGAAACAGGAAGTGATGTCATTTTGCGGAAATGTAGTTTTTTGCCATCAGGGCCTCATGAGCCTATACTGGTGTTTTTAAAAGTTAGTTTGACTTTATGACTTTCTGTGTGGTTTCTGGGATGCTTAGGACTCATATTGCACTGCTGGAAATAGTTTATTTTGATGCATATGCTGCTTTTTTGCATATTTGCATCATAATATTTATTTTTGTTTTTCCTGCAGTGTATAAAAATTGGTGTATTTCAAAAATAAAACTATGAAGACACTCAAAATAAATTTCCTGTGGTGGGAAACTATTTTGTGCAACTTTTTTGTATTTACAGTTTTGAGGGATAAATGGACTGGTTCTTATATAGCGCTTTTCTACTCTTTCTGAGCACTCAGAAAGGAGGATAAGCCTCTTAAATTTCTCTAACTAGAAATATATGTTAAAAAAACAAAAACGATTTCAATTTTTTTGTAGTTTGTTGCACTTTTTTGCAATTTATGTAATTACTATGCACTTAATGCAGACATATTATTAAAATCTGGGCTGTAATGGTTGTATTGATGTATAGCAACTTGAAATGCTCCCAAAAATGGCTCCACAGCATGTAAACATATAATATAAGCTCTGGTGGACTTGGTTCTATGGTCGGTCTTAAAGGGTTAAACAACAGGAAGCTGATGTGAAAATGAAAAGGGAGAATGGAAGGAAGCCTCTCTTCCACAGCATGTCTTTATCCTGTCTTCCTTCTCTCACCCCAACCAATCACAGCAGATGGCCCCGCCCCTCCCTGAGCCTGGTTCTGCTGGAGGTTTCTTCCTGTTAAAAGGGAGTTTTTCCTTCCCACTGTCACCAAAGTGCTGCTCATAGGGGGTCATATGATTGTTGGGTTTTTCTCTGTATCTATGAAGCGCCTTGAGGCGACTTTTGTTGTGATTTGGCGCTATATAAATAAAATTGAATTGAAGCCTGCGTGTTTCACGGGTAAAGCTCTAATCCTGACCTGACCCTTCTGCTAACAGGTCACTGGTAAGAACTCAAAAATTATTTTAGACTTCGTAGAGTCTGGATTAATAAAAGCTAGTTCCAGTATGAAGGTTAAAGTTACTGAAGTTTAAATGAATACTTCAGCTTTAGCAACACTGCAGCCTGAACATCAGTGAATCCATAAATAAAGACTATATGCCAAAACAAACGCCAATGTCGTCACTGTTGAAACTTTTTAAGGGATTTGGATGCTTAGTTGTGAAAATTGGTATTGATGTTGTAAATGGGCTGTTATTTATATAACCTTTAAGACTGAAAGCCCTTATTCTTCAAACTGGTTTTACCCAGGTTTGAGCAGGTGGACGAGGGAACAACAACCATTGATTTTCAGTCATGTCCTGATTGTGCGTGCTCCTAATTTAGGTTAAATTAGTGTTATACTGCACAATTAGCCTTTCTAAGCAAAACAAAGCATTTCTGCTTCTGTTCTTTAGCAGCAAACCAGTAACAAGCAGAACAGCCCACGGCTCCAAAAACCAGTGAAACCCTGATGCACACATTTTTGTAAAGCAGGATCTCAGCCGAACAAAATCATGAACACTTAAATACCAAAAATGAAGAAAGAAAAAGCCCACATGCATGTGTAGATTGTTAATACTGTCCAGTCTTTTAGAGACATGATAATTACTTTTATCTTTGTTATTATTTGATCTCATGAGTCCTTCCACAAGCGTTATTTTGTTTTTAACAGTGCCAGAATAACTAAATGCAGAGTGGTGTGTAATCACACGGTGAGTGGAGAAGGAATAGTGTATCATGGGAAACCCTCAGCAGCTTCTATCCATAAGGAGTTGGGAAAATAGAAGCAAAGTACTGGAGCAGACTGGCCAAGCTGTGCACGTCCTGGACTGACTACAAGAAAGCCTCCACTCAGCGGCTCACACGTGGACTCTACCTGTAGCAGATCAAAAGCACCCTGAGCGCGTTCATCAGGACCTCCATGGGGGTGTGATAGCCCAAACTGGAGGGACGTTTGAGGCCTTTCAGTCTTGGGTCACAGCTGCTCGTCCACATTTCAAACACATCCCAAGGATGCTGCGCTGAGGTCTGAAGACTTGAGGTGGTGGTGTCTAATTTGAGTGAGTTTCCTGTTCTTAGCTTACAGGTGTGGTCGTCTGTTGCTGTAGCCACGTGCTTAAGGTCAAGATGCCCCTTCACATGCCTTGTTGCCTTCCTATCAGCTCAAATCTGACTTCACATTCACAGTTTTACCGACTGACTGACCTTCAGTTCTTAAAGTAATGATGGGCTGTTGTTTCTCTTAGCTGATTGGTTCTCACCGTAATATGAACTCTAACAGTTGTCAAACAGGCCTGTCAGCTGTGCACCAACCTGACTGCTGCACAACACAACTGATGGTCCCAACGTCATTAAGAAGGCAACAAACCCCACCAATGAACCCTGACAGGCTCACCTGTGAGGGGAAACCTGAGAGGTTTGCTGTCAACAAAGAAAGGGTGGAGTCTAAAACATGAGACTTATTTAGAGTTTTTTACATAATTCCATAAATCTTGCTTCATATATTTGATGTCTTCAGTTTGTATCTAGGATGTAGAAAGAACTAAAAATAAAGAAAAACCATTAAATGTGAAGCTGTGTCCAAACGTTTGACTGCTAGTGTAGATCTATATATTTTCAATTCAATTTTATTTATATAGCGCCAAATCACAACAAAAGTCGCCTCAAGGCGCTTCATAGATACAGAGAAAAACCCAACAATCATATGACCCCCTATGAGCAGCACTTTGGCGACAGTGGGAAGGAAAAACTCCCTTTTAACAGGAAGAAACCTCCAGCAGAACCAGGCTCAGGGAGGGGCGGGGCCATCTGCTGTGATTGGTTGGGCTGAGAGAAGGAAGACAGGATAAAGACATGCTGTGGAAGAGAGACAGAGGTTAATAACAGATATGATTCAATACAGAGAGGTCTGTTAATACATAGTGAGTGAGAAAGGTGACTGGAAAGGAAAAACTCAATGCATCATGGGAATCCCCGGCAGCCTACGTCTATTGCAGCATAACTAAGGGAGGATTCAGGGTCACCTGGTCCAGCCCTAACTATATGCTTTAGCAAAAAGGAAAGTTTGAAGATAGATATTTTAGATATTTTATATCTATATCTATGATTTTTTTCAAGAATTTTCAAGAGGAAGTCATCACATTAGCTCTGCTGCAGCGTGTGTGTATCAGCCATTTAAATCCCCAAGAGATTCAGATTTAAAAACACTGACTCTTATTCTAACCTGTGGTGCGTTGCTGGTGCAGTAGAGCTGCTGTTAGGAAGAAAACTATGGGTTCATATGATCTTTGAGCAGTTATAATGCAGACAAGCTATCCTATGTTTGAGTTGTCAAAAGACACGAATCTAAGACATGTTTGCCTTTGAAGCATTTTCTGACTGTGTTTGGGACGTTGTTATTGTACAGTCTGAGCTTGGCTGACATGCTGCAGTTTGCTTTGAGCAGACATGCTGTGGAAAAGAGAAAATAGATGTGAATTCACTTTTTTTATCGTACCTTTCTGAAGGCCCCGTTCAGTTTCAGTGACCCAGTTCAGTGATGCATGTGTGACAGGAGGTGCCCACCTGATAAGCCTAAGTGACATTTCAGTTGTTGAGCTGCATACATGCAACTCCCAGCTGTTTGTAATACGCAGTCTGTCACCCTGCTGATACCTGTAAATATCACGAAGGCTTTAAAGTTCTGCCTACGTTTACCTTCAACTAGAGCAGGCATGTTTTCAATCATCTGACATTCAAATCTTAAATCATACCAAGATCTGCAGCGATCATCATGTAGAATTATTCAAGGACTAAAGTTTAATACTTATACGGCTAAGTGAATGTTTCTATGCAAATACAAACTGACACCATAAATCACACATGCTTGGATCGCTCAGTTCACTGGATTTGCATTAGGAGCGTATTAAAAGTGCAATAAGGCAAAAGAGACCCACTCAGCACTTTAAAAGCAGACAACATGTAGAAGAGCAGAATGTATTTAAATTAAAATTTGAGCATTGAAGAATAAAAACTGATAAACACAAAATATTTACACCTCTCTGTCAAAAAGGACAAAACATGTTGGCTGCGTTAAAAAATCATATGAAGTCGAAGATCAGCAGCAGAAATGAAACAAAATTAAATGAGCTGTTAAAATAACACAGGTTCAATATCAGCAGTTCATCTGGAACAGATGCACTGGGCACGTCAGCAAAGCACAAAGTGTCAGCAGCTGGACAATAAGGCTACGTTCACACTGCAGGTGAAAGCGCATCAAATCAGATTTTTTGACCCTATGTGACCCATCTATCCGATCATGGTGTGACAGTGTGAACGGCACAAATCCGATATTTTCAAATCCGATCTGGGTCACTTTGGTATGTGGTGCTGAATCCGATACATATCTGATGTTTTAGAAAGCTGCTGTTTGATGGTCATGTCGCATTAAATCCGTCTTTTACGTCACTGACACAAGACAGACGCCAACTATCAGCGCCGGAGAAGACACCGCGAACGCTTCCTGTCCATCCAGTGAAACTGTTTGGAAGACAACGTTGGAGAAATGTGAACATTTTATTTGTACTGTATAATCTGCAGATTCTGACAGAAATCTGCAACTATCCTTTGAAGCAGCGCTCCTCTAAAACAGCAATAAGGATCATTATTCGGTTATTTACATTATTATGTAAATAACAAAATAACTTAAAGCAAAAATTAGGAAACGTGAAGTCCGAAGTCTTTATATTAAGACCATCAGTCAAACATACTGTTGGTCTGGGTCTGAACAGAGCGCGTTGTGTGTGACGTCTTCTTTTGCGCATGCGGCGCTTTGAGCGTTCACACTAGAGCGCGTTTGCTGTCGCGTTTTATTTGTAGTGTGAACGAGCAGACAAAAAAATAGGATTTGATAAAAAAATCGGAATTGAGCATCAAGACCTGCAGAGTGAACGTCTGAGGGCCTGTTGTTATCAGCAGTGTTGAACGGGCACAAAGAGGAACTGGCTGAGCTCTTTGATAACCACTGAGGAAAAAGATGCTTCATTCTAACTGACACCATTTGGTACTTCCTGTCAGTGACAAAGAAAAGTGCTTTTTGGAAACGTTCACACATGAACTGCTGATGAAGCAGCTGCCACCTCAGGCCCATCAGTCTGAACTGTGTAAGAGTCGGACTCGAACAATTAAACAGTGTTTATGAAAAAGTCATGAGGACGTTGATGCTGTAGGCAGGACTGTTTGTTTAACTGTTTGTCTTTGAGATGCATGAAATGTGCAGTGCAAACACTGCAACAGCACAGCAGTAATTTAATGACAAATTATACAAATAGTTCAAAGTTTTACTTGCAGTTTTTCAGTTGTTTTTCAAGGCTTGGCTTCAACACAGTAGCAGGATGCAACAAAGCCTGCTGGAGGAGTAAAGCTCTGATCTTCTTTCCTGTTTCATTGCTCTAAAAAACTGAAAACCTGCCTGAAAATGCAAATACTGGTTGATTTTGATCGTCATGGTAACACTAACTGTTACATTTTCTGAAAATTCCCCTCATGAACGCCACTGCAGGCTCTATTTCTGACTTCTTTTACTAAGAAACAGAGCAGGATATATGCAGTGGGCCCAGAAACAGTAGGATTTATTTAAACCCTTCCGATGTAACTACAGCTCATGCAACAGTATATTAATGACTAACCTCGTATTGTAGATGGATTATCTCAGTTGTTCTCCTGACTGGAGTTTGATTGCATTTGTCCCTGACCACCAGAATCCCCACGTTAACTTTTATCGAGTGGAAAAAAGTTAGTGTTCATCCTCCAGCTTCACTGGCTAACATATGCTAGGCTAACATAGCTGTTTTGCTAGCAATCACGTAGCACATCATTATATACCAGCTAGCCCAACTTCAGTAACCCTGCAAATGTCACTGCTGTTTAGTTTTCTGTCTTCATTTATGTTGGAAGTGATAGCAGAGCTGTACGTTTGAATTTTTCAGAAACCTCTCAGTCAGAACATGCTATATCATGTTTAGGTGGAAGCTAGCGAGCTAACTTCCTGCTAACTTCTAACTCCGTTATATTTAAAAGTTGCAGGTTTGAATTTTTCAGAAACCTCTCAGTCAGAATATGCTATATCATGTTTAGGTGGAAGCTAGCGAGCTAACTTCCTGCTAACTTCTAACTCTGTTATATTTAAAAACTGCAGGTTTGAATTTTTCAGAAACCTCTCAGTCAGAACATGATATATCATGTTTAGGTGGAAGCTAGCGAGCTAACTTCCTGCTAACTTCTAACTCTGTTATATTTAAAAGCTGCAGGTTTGAATTTTTCAGAAACCTCTCAGTCAGAACATGCTATATCATGCTTAGGTGGAAGCTAGCGAGCTAACTTCCTGCTAACTTCTAACTCTGTTACATTTAAAAGCTGCAGGTTTGAATTTTTCAGAAACCTCTCAGTCAGAACATGCTATATCATGCTTAGGTGGAAGCTAGCGAGCTAACTTCCTGCTAACTTCTAACTCTGTTACATTTAAAAGCTGCAGGTTTGAATTTTTCAGAAACCTCTCAGTCAGAACATGCTATATCATGCTTAGGTGGAAGCTAGCGAGCTTCATTTTCTTGAGCTACTGGAGTTTTCCATATTTGCAGTTCGCTTAAGCTGCCTTTATTTTGAAATATGTGTACTCTCACTGGCATCGTGGAGAGTCGAGAGCACAAAATGTTAACTGAATGAAACATTAAATTTGTCCATGTTTAATATGAACATTTGCCCCTGTAGCAGCATAAAGATGACAGACAATAAGAGAAAGCATAATAGCTAATGATACTTTAACTTTCAAAAAGCTTTCCTGAGCCGTGCAGACGGGAATGTCTTTAAATGTTGAATAAACTGACACCTGTAGAAGCACAAAGAGCAAATAAATTTAACTGAATCATCTCTTAAGAGACTCATACTTATCTAAATGTCAACAAAAAGTATTGTGAAAAACGTGCGACGTTTCCCTCGTGTGACTGTTGCACGTTCTCGGGGTAACTGTCTGAGCTTAATCGTCTCTATAACGATAACTTGTTTGTTGTAAGAGCACAAAAGGCAGAGACGAGTGAGGTGAGAGAAAAGGTCATGCATCGTTTGTTGGGACAAAGAAGGCTGCGCCATGCATCAGGCCAGCAAAACAACTCAATCCTACACAGTTGGTGTATTGTCAGAAATTTTAAACAATGGCGAGCTCGTGACGGAGAACAGATGGCGCGCAGGCTGACCCGGAAAGAGCAGCGGCAGATTGGACTGCATAATTCTGAGGAAGAATCAAGAAAAGCAGGCGAGAAACAGCAGTGACGATCAACAAGAGTCACCTGATGCAGCTCAGTTCACGAGCTCACAGACAGCAGAGTGGGAGGAAAAGCTGCGACGTTCAGAACAGGACTGAGATCTGCAGACTGTTTGCAGACGTGTTGTTTGATGGATTCAGCTTCATGCTGCATGGATGTGACGGCTGAACGTTTGTGTGGCAGACTGTTGGTGCACTCGTCTGTAGCTCTGCACCAACAGCCTCGTTTCATGTCATGTCTTTAAAGTTAAGAGCTTCGTGCAACCAAATATACATCGTTTAGTGTGTTCAGCACGACGGTACGCTCTGCTGTAGCTTCACCTCCAGACTCAAGCACTCGTCTCTTTAGAAGCATTACCTGCAAAACACAAGATTGTGTTTAATATCAAATTTATTTAAGATTATTTAAAAGTCTGAGTTAAAATTAGCAGAAAAAATGCATCACATCAGCAGCAGTGCGTAACAACATGTGGCAAAGACTTTTTGGCCCTCCTAAAGCACCATACACATAACTTGATCCAGACTGAGCCTGTTCAACATCCAAAGCTGCAACAACTGCAGACCTGCAGGAGCTGGAAACAGCTTTAATCTGCTCACTCAGAGTAGATTAAGACACATTTGGAGTTTCTTCCCTGAAACAGGAAGGTAATGGTCTTTACCCACAGCTTAAAAAACTGAATCCAGTGGAAAAAAAGTTTCCCAGTAAATTATTTCAAGATTTCCTGGTTTAAATTTTGATTATGCCTCATAAACAAATCTCACATTATTCAAGTATTTCCTGCAATCAGTGAGAAAGATTACTTGAACTGCTGAAAGGTAAACAAGCAGAGTTTGGAGGCTTGTGACTCTGTGGCCTTCAGCTCGTCATTGAGTCTCCAGATGGTCAGGTCAGGCAGGTCGGCCAGCCAATCGGTGTCCTGCGAGCAAACCTTTGGGTAGAAGTATTGGACCTGTGGTTAGGTGCTAATTCCAGCTCCTACCCAAAGTAACCTGTAGTTTCCAGGTGAATGTCTGGCAGCTTGCTCACTCCACTTCCTCGTTTACAACAAAGATCCTCAGCCCGCGACTGTCGGGTGTTCAGGGAAGCGAGTGAACCCCTCAAAGAAGGCGTCAGCCACCAAACCCTGACCCAGGACAACCACGAACAGAGACAGAAACGTTCCCAGAGTGTCCAAGATTCATGTTGATGCTTTCAAATGAACAGCTGGGCAGTCACACTGTAGCAATTTCGTAGCAAACGTTATGTATTTACAAGTTCAATTCAATTCAATGTTATTTATATAGCGCCAAATCACAACAAATGTCGCCTCAAGGCGCTTCATAGATACAGAGAAAAACCCAACAATCATATGACCCCCTATGAGCAGCACTTTGGCGACAGTGGGAAGGAAAAACTCCCTTTTAACAGGAAGAAACCTCCGGCAGAACCAGGCTCAGGGAGGGGCGGGGCCATCTGCTGTGATTGGTTGGGGTGAGAGAAGGAAGACAGGATAAAGACATGCTGTGGAAGAGAGACAGAGGTTAATAACAGATATGATTCAATGCAGAGAAGTCATGACAAGTGAAGACACAACCAGCTGCTGTCGTCAGCGTTACGCTGCAGTAACTATACTGTGTGCAGGTAGATTTGAAATCATCATCACACCCACTGGAACTCTTCATCACATGCATCATCGTTGTGTATCCTTAACACATCGTGATTGTACAAGTTGAATCAGCCATAATAAGAATTTACCATAAACACGTCCGCCCTGCTGACTGTTCAGAGATGCCCACATGTCACAGTTTACTTCCAGGGTTGGTGGACATTCAAGGGTCCTTTCACACTCGCCAACGGCTGCCTGTCAGGCGAGAGCATTTCAGAGTGAATGAAATCTAATTACAGACACAGGGTGAAGCCAGAGCAGGGGGGGAGTCGCACAATTCTGGGTACAGCAGGTTAACAACAAACAGATTCTGCCACTTTGGCATTTGGGACATTTGTATGCGAGGATTAAGACTTTACATAATGAATTTCCTGTGAAAATAGCCAACAGCTAATTTCAGGAGGCAGTAGTCAATTTAGGTGTTAACCCTTTAAGACCTACCATAGAACCAAGTCCGCCAGAGCTTATATTATATGTTTACATGCTGTGGAGCCATTTTTGGGAGCATTTCAAGTTGATATACATCAATACAACCATTATAGCCCAGATTTTAATAATATGTCTGCATTAAGTGCATAGTAATTACATAAATTGCAAAAAAGTGCAATAAACTACAAAAAAATTAAAAATTGTTTTTGGGTTTTTTACATATATTTCTACTTGGAGAAATTTAAGAGGCTTATCCCTCAAAACTGTAAATACAAAAAAGTTGCAAAAAATAGTTTCCCACCACAGGAAATTTATTTTGAGTGTCTTCATAGTTTTATTTTTGAGATACACCAATTTTCATGTACTGCAGGAAAAACGAAAAACAATCTTATGATGCAAATTTGCAAAGAAAACTGCATGTGCATCAAAATAAACTATTTCCAGCAGTGCAATATGAGCTCTAAGCATCCCAGAAACTATTCAGAAAAGTATAAAGTCAAACATAAAAACATAAAACACCAGTATAGGCTTCTAAGGCCTACAAATAAAAAACTACATTTTCCGCGAAAATGACGTCACTTCCGTTTTCGGGCAGGTCATGGTGGACATGCGATCGTTCGTGCTGACGTCTATTCCAACGTAGGAAGTGTTATGAACAGCTGATCGGATCAGCAAAGCGTGTTTCTGGAATATTATGTTTTTGTTGCTGCAAGTGCTTTTTATGCAGTTTTTGCAAAGCTATATGTGGAAGGAAACTGTGACCGAGGACAAGCTGATGGCATAAGATGTAAGTACAACTCCTCCGGTTTCATATGCAAAAAAAATTATTGCGCTAGCTCACGTGGTTGCAGAGCTACAGGGATTTAAAAATAGTTAGCAAAACAGAGCGTGCTGCTCTGACCGGCTTTAAAGGGTTAAAATGAGCGTGGGTTCGTTACGGTGGGGTGGAGACAAACGCAGACACAGACGGAGGCACTGATTTAAACCTGATAACAAAGCTTTATTGACAAAATGATTTAATGCTTGGATCAAACATGAGCTGTGAGCTGTGGTGGGTATCAGGCTCTAGGAGTGGGGGACATGAAGCGGGAGCTCAGAGTCATTGCAACAGAGTGGCAGAGAGAGGTCAGGAGAGTGCCAGCGGTTTGTCAGGTAAGTGAGTTCTGTTAACTTCTGTCTTACTGGCAGGAGGAGGGAGAGGAGAGGGAGGCGTGGGGGAGGCAGTAACTGTCATGGCTCAGAGGTGAAGTGGAATGGACTCGTGCGCAGAACCAAAAGCAAAAACAACTTTTATTTACAAGAATTCCTAACTTGGAAAATCAAGACAAAAGATTTAATTTTGTGCACAAGCGTGGTGTCTGAAGTGCTGGGCTCAGGCTAAGCATGAAGCTGTCAGGTCACTAAATGCTGAGGGCTGGAGGGGGGCAGGTGGAAACTACGGCAGCCCACGGGCAGTGAAACAAAGGGGAGGATAATCAGAACGGTCCAAGGAGTTGTGAGAGTTTCCCAGTTTTATAAGCTGAGATGGCTTACGTGTTCGCAGGTGGGAATAAGCTGGAGGTGGTGGTGAGGCGAGGTGTGCAGGGAGGCAGGCAGTTTGCATGAAAAGGATTAAGCAGACCAGAAGAAGCGTGACTGTGGCAGGGTTTGGATGACGAGTCCAGGTGCCGACTAGGAGACAGGAAGAGGGAAGTAATGCACACTGAGAGCACAGGAACATGAGGCTGTGAACTAGCAGGTTAGCAGACAATCGGGCGAAGACTCGTTGTGTGCTCATTGCGATGCTGTGGAAAGTTACTCAGACTCACCCAGACCATGACAGTAACCAGTGAGTCCAGATGGGTGACCCAGAGAATCCAAGTTGCAGTGGCAGAGAGGAAGGCAGGCGAAGTTGGGAACAGACAAAGCACGAATCGTGAGTGCCGAGAAGACCAGCGTCCAGGTGAGCGTGAGTATTGTCGTGAGCGTGAAACGATGAGAGAAGGATTACTAAAACACGGGAAAAGCACAAAGAAAGCGAAATGCAGTGTCTATGCAACGTCTAACGAAGGTCAGTAGATGGTCTGGCAAAGACTCGTTGACTGGTCTTAAGCACCGGCAACCAAATCACCATCAGGTGCAGACAATAGGCAGTATGATGAAGCTCCGCCCAGAGGAGGAGACCCCAGCTCTGTGGAAAAACACCTGGACCATGACCATGATAGGACTGTTACCTTCTAATCATTACTGCCTGGGACCAAATGTGTTTTAATGGTCCCTTTACCTCCAGGCATAGTGATGGAGACAGTGGGATGCTCTCCAGAAGCTGCTTCCAAATCCAGAGTTTTCCATGGGAGCTTGGAAAGTGGCACTAACACTGAGAAGGATCTGAAACAAGGGCACAAGAAGCAAGTGTAAGTAAAGAGTAAGATGTTGGTTTGGCCAGGAGTGGAGGACTGAACCAGTCCTTAAATATGCTCGTTACTGGGAAACTGATGAGAAGCTGGTGTGCCAGAGAGTGGTTGGAGGACGTGGCGTTCAGAAGTCCTCCAGAGAAAGAGAGACGGCCAACACGCTGACAGGAACGGTCTGATGCGCTTCAGTCAGACCTCAGACTCCATCATAACGGAAGAAAGCGTCGGATTCATTACTGTCCTCACAGATCTGAGAGAGACTGAGAACATATTAGCTCATCTTTATTTCATATTTTGGGGTTTATTTATAAGTCTTGCTCACATGCAACATGCAGCAGGGGGTCCACAGAGTCCGGGACACATCCTTCACTGTGTTCGTGCTTCCCTCAGGCTTTATTATTTGGAAAACGCTGCCGTCATTGTCGTTGCATGTAGATAATTTATCTAAGCTGCTCGATGACACGAATTAAATATTTAAACTTCTAACATCTTTTAAAGATATAAAGGTTTGGCTCACTTATCATTTTTACATCTAAGATGTTTTAGCGTCTGCACGTCGTTAACTTTGTGTCCTCTCGCGGCTGTAAACAATGCTTTGCTTTCTCCGAGTATCTCTGGCATGTGTGGAGTTTCTATTGTTGTTGCTTTTGTGTCCTTATCCATTTCACTTTTCTCTTTGCCTTCTTTTTATTGCAAACTGTGAATCTTTCAAAAACTGTTGAAAAAATTAAACTGTTTCCCAGCCTGAAGGTGTGACGGGTCGAAGGACTGTGGAATATAAAAAGGTTCAGTACTAATTCATATAAGTTGATATAATGACAAAAATAATGTAAATATGGTAAGAAAATGGTTAAGAGGTTATTATTTTTCAAGAGTTTTCAGTTTATTTAAGAGAACAGCAATCTATACATCACTGATCGGCTAGTAAGCCTTTTCTGGGATCAATTAGTAGTGTCTGTATTCTCCACTGAGGGGCTTTGTGCAATAAACGACTGCATGAAAGAAGCAAAATCACTCTCGTGATTCTTTCCCTGTTTTCAGGTAAAAGAGTTTAAAAGTTGATACATTTGCAGATATTTAAGAGGGAATTATGTTACAGTTGTTTTGTGCACATAGACGCGGCGGCTCTGAGCCTCAGGTTTGTGCTGTATAATGTCCATTAAGCTAATGGCAGGAGAAACGTGGCTGTTATTGTCCATTTGGTGACTCTCTGTGACATTGAGCAGTACAGGATGGGAAATATTTATGTTCATTTAAGAGATTTAAAAACAAATAAAGGAATTTTAAAGCGATCCTAAAATGTACAGGTGGCCAGTGAGTGAGATTAAAATGGGGGTAATGTGCTCAGACTTTTTTGTTCCAGCTAAAGGACGTGCTGCACAACCTGCAGACGCCTAACGGACGCATCACTAACCCCACAATAAAGTGCGTTACAATAATCCAGCCTAGATGAAACAAAGGCGTGGACTACTGTCTCACACAGCTGGTTTGAAAGGCTTTGTTTTGGCTGATTGCCTCACATGAAAGAAGCGAGATCTTCCAACAGCTCTGAACTGCTTTCACCGTTTATGGACGTGGACGATGTGATAAGTGTTCACTGTGTTATTTGTGCAATAATTAACAGGTTGCGATGGCAGTGAGTTGTTCAGCTGTTCTTCTTTGTTTCAGTGGAACTATCACGACATGTTTTCTTCTTCTACAGTGATCAAATGATTAAATGTGATAAGTTTATAATCATTTATATAACTAATGAAACCTTTCAGAGTTCATTTTAATCTTTTCTTAATTAGAACAAAAAACAATCCCTTCAAAAAATGACTTTGATGTTATTGCTGCTGATGTTGGGGTCAAATTAGCCCCAACAACATCTCAGACTATGATGATTTGTCTTTATTTAAATTATTCTACAGGTTCAGTTTTATCGACCATCCAAGTCAAATTCACACATCACTGCTTTAACCATCGCACACACATTTAGATACATGAAGCGCAGTTTCCAGGGTTCAGCATTTCTCCAAAAACACTGGGTGCTCTGTGTGGGATCCTCCTGAATCATAGGTGTGGCCATTCAACTCACCAGCACAGGTAAAGGCAGAGAAGAAGCAGAGAAACTGGATTAAAGTGAATTACGTTGCAGCTGCTGTCTTCACTTAAGTAAAAATGTTACATTTACGTCCATCTTTAAATACTCTTCAAAGACACTTTCTGCTTTAACTAACTCCTCATGACTGGTTTTAGAAACAGAGGGGAAGTAAAGTGTTGCATTGTCCAGATGTAAAGTTGAAACAGGAATTAACTGCCCCACACCCCGAGACATACACGTGGTGACCGACATTTACATGCACACGTGTCTAAAGCTTTTCCTTTTTGTAAAAATCAAAATAAACAAATGCATTGAGCGTACAGATTTGCAGCCAGTAGCAGAAGAAGCGTTACGGTAGTAAAGAATTAGGCCGAGCCAAGATCTCTCAGGTCCCTTTACCATTTCTTTACACTCTTAAGTGATAACGGCAGCAGACAATGTTCACGCCTCATTTCATTTCATTATCGTGTCCCATTTGCCCCATCGCCTCAGTTCTCGGACTAGACTTTTATCTCAGCATGCAGGCAATCGCTCATAGACAGCAAACATAATGGAAGTAGGGGGATCGTCTAATCAAAGGTTTGTGAAACCAATTTGCAACGCTTTAGAAAGAGTACTCCAGAGAGGAAGCAGAGACTACAGAGGGAAGAGCCTGCATCATGCTGTGATGGAGACAGCAGCTCCATTATGATGCAGACTGTCAGTGCTCGCCTGACTCTTACCATAATAATAACAACAACAACAACAACAACAACAACAACAATAATAATAATAATAATAATAATAATAATAATAATAATAATAATGATGATGACGATAATAATAATAATAATGATAATAATGATAATAATGATGATGATGATAATGATAATAATAATAACAATAATAATAATAATAATAAAAATAATAATAATGATAATAATAATAATAATGATAATAATAATGATAATAATAATTATAATAATGATAATAATGATAATAATGATGATGATGATAATGATAATAATAATAACAAAAATAATAATAATGATAATAATAATGATAATAATAATAAAAATAATAATAATGATAATAATAATAATTAAAATAATAATAATGATAATAATAATGATAATAATAATAATAATAATAATAATATTGATATTATTATTATTATTATTATTATTATTATTATTATCATTATTATTATTATTAATAATAATAATAATGATAATATGTAACCTGGTTGTAATGAGCAGCAGTGAGGCACATTTTGTCTACAGACTCATTCAGTTCAACAAAGACAGACTTCATGAACGTACTGGTGAAAAACTAAATGCACCTCATAATTCATAGAATAGCAGCAACATTTTTAAATAAGAATTTTCATCATCATTGTGAAGCAAATTCTGTTCCCTGAGCTTTGAGCTCCTCAGGTCTGAGCAGCTTTTTTCTGCTGTAGATTTGCTGGTGTGACTGGGACTAATAAACCTGCAGTGCTCCTGTTCCTACACGTGAATTTTCTCAAGTATCAAAAAGCACAAAATGCAAAAACATTGAAAGTGAAGCAGCAGTGAAAAACCACACTTTGTGTTATTCCTAAGAACAGGAAACTTGGTCCCTTAGAGTTTTTTTAATACCACAGTTTGCTTGAATGGTGTTGCTGACCAGTGTGTAGCTATTTTCTAATGGCTGCTTCCAGGAGGATAATGTCGTGAAGCTGAGATAATGTCAAACTTATCTGGACCAGATCTCAGTCCAACAGATCTCCTCTAAGATGTGGTCGAACGGGAGATTAATATCTTTGCCACATCATAAATTGTTCCATGAAACTGTGGTAAATCTCAGTGTTCAGAAAGTGTATCCATGTTTCACCCTGTGAGCATCTCCTTGTATGTAAGCAGGATCAATAACACAATACTGGACCAGCTCTGAGGAAGTCCTGATACGTTATAGTCAGGCGTTAAAGAACAATCTGGAACACCTTCATGATCCGTGGGAGTACCTGGAGGGGTTTTCCTTCTGTGGCTGCTGAGCCGTCTCTTTGGGGCGGAGACTAAAGTGCTTCACCTGAGCCTCTTCAGCGGGAGACCTACTCGACTGCTTCTCCTCGCCAGTTTGTTCCACTCTTCTCGGCGGTAAATGACGTTTGCCCTTCGTGGTTTTCCTCGTGTGATTTATCTCTTGGAGTAATTTCTGTCTCCGTCTCCCTGCCTGCTCACTCGCCTGCCCTCCGACCTCCACGCTGCAGCTGGAGACCCCCCAGACGCTTTCCACGGACCTTCTAGTTATCAAGCTCCAGTTTTCTCTTCAGACTATAGCTACCTCTCCCTCAGTTACAGAATATTCCCCCCGGCTCTCCGACCTCTTCCCCATTCCTGCAACTAGCCCCTCGTCACTTTAGGTCACTGTTCCTAATAAATATCACTGTAAAGCGTTCCTCGCCGTGTTTGTCTGCGTTGTTGGGTCCACTTTCCTGGGCGAACCTTTCGGCTCATGTTGAGTAAGTTAATCTATTGTGTCCTTCAGCCGGGAATTGCTTCCAGCTGAAAGTAGAGATATACTTGCTGAGTAATAGGAATATAATGTCATCCCAAACTTCCACTCCTTCCTTTATTTTACTCTTCCACCTTTTTTTCATGCTAAACTTTGGTACTTGTTTAGTACCACAGGATGCAGAACTCTTCTAATTACACAGCACCAAATCACAGCAGTCGCCTCAAGGTGCTTTATATTGTAAGGCAGATGCTACAATAATACATAGAGAGAAAACCCAACATTTAAATGATAGTATGATGTGTATAATAGCCAACACCTGCAGGTGTCCCAGCAGTCCCCTGGGCCATGGACCGGAGTCGTTTGGGCCACGAGAGTTGATGCTCGGGTGTGAAATTGATGGTTTTCTGGGTTTTTAGGGTTATTTTTTATCGTTTTTATCGCTGTTTCCCTGGGTCTTTTCCTGTGTTATAAATAAATCTTCTTTTTTTGGTACTGGTTTTATTTTGTTGTATTTATCCGCAACTCCTTAAAGGCCAGTCCATGAAAATATTGTCGAACGTAAACTGGTCCGTGGTGCAAAGAAAGGTCTGGGAGCAAAAAGGACACATGGCAGCCACACTACCTCCACCCTAACTCGCTGATAACAAAGGCAGTGTTGCTGCTGCGATGGCTAATATTATATACACCTACAGACCTTAGTTCTGCAGCCGTACTACTGTTTCTGTCTTTTTTAGTCAGAGTCAACGTTCATGTTTTAAATAAAGGCCAGCCTCGTGTCAGTCGCTTCAGTTTTCTTTGTAATAAAGGAGTTCATGGACTAACTGTATATGTAGGGGTTTTGTTGTTGTTTAGTTACCATAGTATGAAGCTGGGTCTCAAGTAATCCTGCTGATATTCAATTTCAATTCAATTTTATTTATATAGCGCCAAATCATAACAAAAGTTGCCTCAAGGCGCTTCATAGATACAGAGAAAAACCCAACAATCATATGACCCCCTATGAGCAGCACTTTGGTGACAGTGGGAAGGAAAAACTCCCTTTTAACAGGAAGAAACCTCCAGCAGAACCAGGCTCAGGGAGGGGCGGGGCCATCTGCTGCGACGTGATATCAGTAGCACACATAACTTTCTGGTATTGTGAAATTGCTACACTGCTGCTATACCTGTGTCCGCTATGCCCAGATTAGTATTTTGATAAATCTTATAATCTGTGTTAGACTGTTTATGTTTATACGAAGGAAGACGTGGCAGAAAAATGTGAAAATTTGTCTGTGCATTGAGCTTAATTTGAAAGAAAACAACCTTTGGCACAGGGCAAGGACACGCTCTCCACACGCCCTCCTAGTTTATAATTTGAATACACATTCAGCTTTCATTGTGTTGGTTATGCATGAACACTGTGCCTCTTCTCTAGGGAGGAAAGAAAAACAGACAAGGTATCAGCGGGCGCTGACCCGTGAAGGTCAGCTTTTACCATCTCCTCATATTTCTTCATTTGGGCGACTCGCAGTGGTCACACCGACCAGGGGAAGATAAATAGTCTGTCGCTCAGATTTATAACTTTTGTCCAAAGCCATCACCCCGTGTGCCCACAGCCCCAGTTTTCACTCTGTAAACATAAATAGCTTTGTTATCCAGTTTCATATTTACAGAGCTAACCATACGTGTTGGAGAAACTTCAACAGTTTCTTTCTAGAAACTGAATTTAAAGCTGCAAAGTTCTGGGCTGAGCGTGTTGTGCTATTGTTAGAAAACAGGCTCAGAAATTCCTCTTTGGAGGAGTGTGAAATTGATCTGGCACTCACTGAAAGGCATGTGAGGAATTCGCTGATTAAAGGAGACATCCCTTCCCTCCCCCTCACCAGTGCAGGCCTCTGAGCTCTGGATTAATAGCCATCACTTCTGCTATTCTAACAGCCGACGGTTTTGTTCACTATGCCTCTGTGAGTCTGCAGCAACTTTAACTTTGTGTACAACTTAGAGCAACCTGCTCCATGATTATGATTCAGTGGCTGTGTCCTCTGAATCGATCAAGAGAGCAAGATTATCGGCCTGCAGGGTTGATGGAAGTTATGAATTATTAGGTGGAGAGGAAAGTAATATTGGAGGACTGAGGATTGAGGACCTGCAGCAGAAATGACCAATGACTGCAGTGCTATGGTATAAAACAGACATTGGTGTGATTTATAAGGTAAAGGGAGGCCCCTGGAGAAAGGCCAAGGCTTATGCAATTAGGCCAGACTAGTCAAGCCCAACCTTTTCACAGTACTTATAACACCTTCAGTCATAGAGAAATTTGCTCCACTTTAGTTTGATGGATGCATTTACAAGTATTGTCACAGCTGCATCAGTGCTTGCAGCCTCCAGCACGCCCGGCCTGTGAGCCTTTTCCTGTCTTCTAGAGATTACACGTACATGCTAGTAGTGTTTGTTTTGCCCAGAGGGGGAGTGCAGGCCCGCAATGAACACTCGGGACGTTTTCAAACCAGCTGTCACGACTATTCTACTTATTTAAGCTGAGCTATGTTGGTGGTGTTTTAACTGCTGTAACTAAAGAGTTTTCAGAGATGAATAAAATATTTTCTTAGTGTGAGATGGACATTAAACGGCCTCATAGTCAGATTCTGATCTTAACAGTATAGAGGGCTGTGTATACTAGGGCTGCCACAAACGATTATTTTGATAGTCGACTAGTCACCGATTATTTTTGCGATTAGTCGACTAATCAGATCATCATCCATTGGCCGTACAGCTTATTGCACCAGCAGCATCTGCTCTTATATAACTATCATTAGCTTACAGCTAAGCTAATGCTAAGCTAATGCCTAATGCTAATGCTTAAGTGTTTAAGGTGCTAACTAAAAATAAAGACAAGATGATAGTTTATTAAATTTTAATGAAATCTGCAGATTGTTTCGGTGAAGTTTAATAAACTCCTTGCTATCTAAAATATAACAGGACACCGGAGTAAATTCTCGAGCATCTCACACTTCTGATAATCAGCTGTCTGCTTGATGTTTATTCAGCTGTGTAAAAACTATAACTTTAATCTCAGCCAAACCGATTTACTCAGGAACAAATAAAATACTAAAAAAAAAGCCAAACAATAACATTTTAAGTTATCTAAGTGACTTATATATCATGTTTAACCTGAGTAGTGAAAGACAGCGGTGGGTTTGAAAATGATTAGCCGGGAGTCCGGTGTTCTCACGGCTCTAGTTAGCCTAGCCCCCGGCTAGCTATCGAGCTAGTGGCTAACAGACGTCTCCGAAAACGTCGGAGTGCTTTTGAAAATATGTGGTGTCTTGATAAACTGAGCAGATATTTGAGGTTTACACAGCTACATTCTCGCCTGAAAATATGTTAAACGTTTATTTTGTGACCCAGAAAGAATAATAAGAGTAATATTAAAACTAACTAGCTGCCGCCATTGTTGGAAACTGAGCTGGGCTGCGCTATGAATTCTGGGACACAGCTTCTTCTTCTTTGGGGTTTAACGGCAGCTGGCATCCTTGTACATGCAGTGCTGCCATCTTCTGTTTCAGTCCGTTATTACACTCTTAAATCCTACTACTTATTCCTGCGTCTTTTGGGATCTTACAAAGCTTCAAACGACGCGTCGACTATTAAATCAGTCGTCGACGATTTTGATAGTCGACTAATCGTGGCAGCCCTAGTGTATACAACTGCGGACTAAATTTAAAGGCTGATCCACAAGTTTAAAAATGTCTACAATGATTTGTGTGTCATTGTAGACATTTATACAAATGCATGCTCCGATCCAAACGCTAAACAAAAGCCTCCTTTGCTGAAATCCATACAATACTATAGTGTCAGGGTTCAGGCTGGAGATGGGTTTTTCTCCTGTGCAGGTAGATGGGTTGGCAGGCTTACCTGTACCTGAGGGGTGGAGCCTTCTGTGTATTAGGCTTGGCTGTGGTTCTCTGCCAGATGTGCCGTCACCCTTGATGGTAAATTGGATCTCCTCGTTTGTTTGTCTCTTGTACTTACATGAAAAGTAATCCCTGATTCTTGTTTCGTGACAGGGTATTCCACTCCACACCAGACCTCCAACCTACCAGCTCCCAGACCTCAACCAAGGCTCTAGTCTCTTATTCCAGTATATGCTTTACTGGCCCAATGTGATCTACACTAATTCTCCCCAACCTTTCAGACAGACTCTCGATAACTGTCACTTATGCTTTTTCTGTGTTACCTTACCATTCACTCTTTGTAAATAAAAACCTTTTCTGCATCATCATCGTGCTCCTTCAGTTTCTCCTGGCGATCTCTCGTCTATCTCAAGTGTCCTGTCTGTTCTGTGTTTCCTGGCTAGCATGTGCAAGTACCTGTGTAGTTTCTTGTATTCTTGTTTCCTGAAAGTCCGGCAGTAAAGCTGCTTTTGGGTTCAGTCCTGCATCTGAGTCCACAACTGCCACACATGACAGCCAAATCAGCAACCGTGACATTCAGAATATGTTACTATCCAAGTGTAGACTAAAGTATTGTGAACTTGAAATAACCTTAAACACTTCATTGTTATTTACTTCCCAGTATTTGCTCTGGTATTACTGAGCTGTTAAGTTTAACAAACACACTGATTCGTTTCATAATTATTGAAGATTCTGAGATTTGATTTTCACCCAGGTGTGAACATACCTGAACATACCTGCACCAATGGCTTGGTGGTGTTTCAGGGTAGGATAACTGTTAGGTTGAAATTGTTAAATGTTGTCATTGTGTTACTTAAATGTGTAAGTCTTGGTTCAAACTGTATGATCAAAGACATTCCTGTGTTTCTGACCCCCTCCCCAGCCGGTTGAATGGTGGGGGAGGCTGTAGTGTTTTATTATAGGCGCATATGTGAAGGTTCTGTTTTCTTGTTCAGTAACTTCCTGCATTTATGACCCTTTGGTGAGCAGGAGGTCACAAAAATGCACAACCTAACACACACACAGCATTTTAACCTTTTGTGACTATAGGGGGGGTTTACAATGGGTGGTGCTTGTATTCTCAGAATAAAAGGCTGTTTATTTTTAGTTGGCTAGGAAACAGGTGAGGAGCGTTCAGCTCTAAGAGCCCGGTTCAGATCAGACTCCCTTGCTACCAAGTAAAACCCGGTTCCGTCATTGTCCTGCTTTCTTCATGGGTGATAAGTCTCTAAACCAGCGGGGCCTGTGGAAGCGCAGAGCCAACAATAGCAAAGCCCTCTTTTCCACTTCTTCCATAAACAAACTGGCCACGATGGGTGAAACTGGGAGCCCACGGCACACCCATGTTTCTGCCTGTAGAACTGACCTTTGTATGTGAAATAGGAATGAAGACACAGTTCAAACACACTTGGTCGGTCCTGTTGCTGAGGTTGGGGTCGTCCTGTAATCTCTTACGAGCTACCTCAATGGGATGCAAGTAAAGAGAGATGTAACGTCGTACGAGACCATGGTTTCATCTGCCTCCATCATGACATCTCTCACCTTCTCAACACAATCCAGGGTGTTCTGGATGTGGTGTTCAGAGCAGATTGGGGATTGAAGCCAGAAACTTAGAGATGTTATAGGTGACAGAGTTCATCATGCAGACAATCGGTCTTAAAGGTGCTTCAGTAAACCATACAGGCTTGGTGTAGATCCCCCGGGTACAGCCTGTGGTATGAGGTCCGGTCAGTAGCCTTGTCTTTGTCTATCACCCTCGTCCTGTAACCACTTCCTGGGTCTTGTTTCAGGGGCTCATAAGTATTTTTGTCACTGAGTTTCAGTCATTGCGCAAAACTTTTTTTAAGTTTGGGGGAACGTGCAGTCAGCTGAGAGTGAAGGAGTCACAATCACGAGGATACAATGATTGCAAGTACTGCAAAGTGCACAAAAACGGCATAATTTACTAAATATCTTGATAATTAGAGCATTGTTATATTTACAGAGTTAGCAACAACAGGCAGATGTATGCTAACTCACTGTCAGAGCATAAACAAATGATTTGCTGCTAGTCCAAAAGTCTTCTTTCATCCTGGAGTCAAACTAATAGAATATTTGATCTCATTAGATTTTTATGATCAGTTTGGTTTTGGCATTTTTGATGGATTTTATGTCGTCTGGCCAATGAGCTCAGGACAAAACTCTCTCTGTTTCTGTTGGCCAATAAATCTCTTCTTATTAAAATGTTGTTCTAAACCAAAGAACAGGTAAAACATTTCCAGTATTTACAGCAAATGTCATGGTGAGTTGTGTTGAAATTAAAGTAAATCATTTTTGTTGGGAACCATGAATGGAAGCTATGAAGATCTCATTTTGGACTAAAAGTGAACAGAGAGACGGACTCGGCTATCCCTGAAGCCATGCCACTTAATAACCATGGCAAATCACTAAATACAGCACATTAGAAGGCGATGAATGCAAATTTGGATATATGTCTATCTGTTGTTCCATATGTATCATTTGGCTATTTTCTCTGGTAGGTTTCACTGGTCCCTGCAGTTATGGTGGAGTGGCATTAAACCAGGAAGATCTGGGTCATTCTTCACGTCCTCTGCTGTAGGGCACTGCACTCCTGCTCGGTGGAGTATTATTGGTGCTTCATAGCTTTTAGATGCACACTACAATAAAGAGGCAGAGTTTAATCTTTATATATGTTGTTGAATAATGGATAAATCACATCGTTAAGTGTCCTTTGACTTATTATGTTACTTCAAAGACATAATAGATGAAGGAAATATGCATGTATAAATGTTAAAGGATGACCATGAAGCGGTCCTCGCTCTGGTGTTAAAGATATGTAGATACATGAGTGCATATTTGCAATATGTTTTTGTTAATTAAATCCAAAACAATTACGTACTGTACCTTTAAGATTTCTGCAGAAAATGTGAGTCAGCTGAAATGTGATGGTCCGGTGTTCAGACTGACCGTCCCAGTCTCAGAGTCCTCCTGTGATGAGCACAGCGGCCTCAGTCCTCCCCGAACATTAAATACATTTTATGTCACAAGAATCACTTTTATATGAAAACCTGAACAATTAAAAGTATGGAAACAGAATAGATATGATTTCCAGGACATGAAGTCCAGATGAGGAGAATATAAATGTCTTTTATCTGCAGCTATAATTTCCATCTCATTCTCTTTGTGTTTCATTTTCTTTTTAGTTCCACAGTTTTGACATTTAACATCAAAACTCTACTCATGCTGTATTTTTTTCCTGCAGAAAAATCTCCAGAGTGAAATGTGCGATTGAGCCCTCGGACGCCGCAGACACTCACAGTGGGACGTCCCTAAACTGAGTCAGCAGGAGCCAGCGTCCCCCGAGTACACAGGAGGGATATTAAGCTGCATAACAGAGAGCTCATGTCACAGATGGCACTTGTATGTGTTTATCATATGCACATATTGCCTGACTGGGCTTTTCAATGCTACCAAAACCTTTCGAGTCTCATATATTTGTTTATTTTTCTACACATTTGTTCACCAAGCCACCGTCCATCTATGCATGTTACTTCCAAACTGCTGTGGTAGAAGATGAATAACAAGACGCTGTTCTCCTGTTAATGCATTTGAAAGACTGGGATATAGTAAATGTCCCATAGGGCTCTTTGCTGGACCCAAAGATAATTTACACATTTTTAAAGTAATAAAGGCGCATATTGCTTATGAAAATGTGCAAATCGAATATCTAAACATTAGGGGTGCAATGATACACAAAATTCACGGTTCGATATTTTTTCGATACAAAAAAATGTTCATGCTTTTTTAATTTGTCATTTATTAAAATTATAAATATATATTTTAACTCAAAAGTACAGTTTTTAAATTTAATGTTGCTGAAACAACAAAGTAATAAAAAAATAAATCTATCTGATGGAGAAATCACTCATCTTTGGAAAAGAGAGTTTATTACAGAGAAATGTCTCTTTCAAAATAAAAGCTACACTATACGCTTCTTCTGGGCTATATTCTCAGCAGCATATTAAACATATCAGGTCCCCATAAGGAGAATCATGTGCTAACGGCTGTCTAAATGACTCGGGTAAAGTTTGTAGCATGCGTGCTTGTTTTTGTCTGCTTCCACTTGTCTTTGCACTAGGATGATGTCAGAGTAAATGTGCAGTCATATTCGTTGTGTTCCCACTAGTGCTGTCAGCGTTAATCTGAAATGACGTTAACGCCACAACACGGCAAATCTCCGTTAACGAGCTACCGCGGATCGCCCCGTGCGTGGGGCTGGACGGCCAACACGTTAACGAGCTAACTGCGTTAACGAGCTAACTGCGCTAACGAGCTAACTGCGCTAACGAGCTAACTGCGCTAACGCAGTAGTTCAGGCACATCCAACATACTGTTTTACTTTTGTCCATGACGCGCTTACCTTCAGGGTCATACGTCACATGAAGACCAAAATAGTTCCAAACGCCAGATCTGAATGAGGGTGGGGGAGGTTCAATTTGCCATGTTGCAACTAGCTTAGCTTCTGTCTTGCTAGCTTGCGCTGCGCTCAGTGAATCTGCGTTCGACTACTCCGCCTAGGCTACACTGTCGAGCGCAGATCCACTGAGCGCTCAACACAGACAGCACCGTCAGAAGGAAAGTTGATAAAATAAATGAAAAATTTTGTATTGTTCGATACATATGCGTACTGAACCGAAAGCACTGTATCGAACGGTTCAATATCGATACGAGTATCGTTGCACCCCTACTAAACATGTATTCAGGCTTTTTTATTCTCCCCTGCAGGGAGGGAGTGTTCACTTCAAACTGGTGACCGTAGACACCAGCAACAGTTCAAGCTCATTTAGTTTTGGTGAAAATCAGGTCAAGGTCACACCAAATCTATTTACTTTATATTCCCATCATATTTCCCACAATCATAACTTCATACTGGGCCTTGTGGGATAATGAGTAGTTAGGTTGACTAAGCATTACTTTGACTTTCATCACTATTGCCCGTGATCAAATTAAGAAATCAAATTAAGTATAATAAATCATAACTGAACGGGTATGGAGAGTTAAACACATTTTTTACTTTTCTCAACACAATGCTCTACAACGTCACAATGTTGCCATGAAGGTTTGGGAAATCACTCCATGAATATGAAGATCATAAAAACACCATGTTAGTGTGAAATATTTCAACATCATAGCTTAATATACTACACAGACATCCATGTTAACAGTGCTGACGTGACCATAAATGATCTATTAAAACTATTAATGGTTGACGCCAACATGTTGTAATAACAACATCATAAAACACCAGGGTTGTAATATAACCCTCGCAGTGCAAAGTAATGCAAATGTATTAAGTTTGCTTTTAAGGGTGCTTTGTTTAGTTTTTTCACTTGAATAAAAATCATTTAAAACATTATGACAGCTGAAAACAAACGCAGCACAGCTGTTTTCAGTTACTGATCACTGAAAGTGCTTAAAGCCACATTCATCTCGTCCTTTACAATTAATAATGCTCATTTAGCATGTTTCCCCTCCTGCAGCCATCTAAGAAGGACCTGTTAACCTCATGTGTAGGGATGGGTACCGGTTCTGACATAAACGGTAGTAACCAGACTGAAAAGCAGCGCACATTTCGGTGCTTTTTTTTTCCTGAGCTGTGATACACTTTAGATTCTAGCCAATCATTTTACATTTCCGAGGATAGTAGGCGGGTCCAGGTGCGTACGTTCTTTCAGAGCAGAGCTACAGATTAAAACGCCCAAGGTGAAGCGGTCAAAGTCTGGCTGTACTTCACAGCAAAAGATGCAAACTCAGCAGCTGCAACAAGTGCTTTAAGCTGATACTGTGATACTGTCAAAGGAGGCAACACCTCAAATCTGATGAAACACCTGGCGACGCATAGCGTTTTTTTAAAAGCAGAGAAATGCGCCGTATTTGATAGCTTGCTGCGAGACCTCACACCGAGCACATCTACTGCGGGTGTGGTGCCTGTTATCGACCCGGAGTTAGCAACATCCCCCAAAAACCCGAAGAGGAGAGTCCTGGCCCCTAGCCCTGCCAGTGTAGCAGAAATGATGAGGATGATGATGCAGCAGCAGCCGTTCTTCTCTGCATGAGTAGCTTAATGTTGTTCGTGTGTAATTTACGTTGAGTAGGCTAACCACGTTATTACATTAATGCATGTAAGGTGAACTAGCAAACACCATCATAGCTACATGCGGCTGTCTTCTTGTTTGATGGCAGATACTCCCTTCACCCTGGACAAAAAGGCTAAAATGACCAAAGAAAAAGTGGAAAACAGTTAAACATGAGAGGTTTTTGGACAAAGTTTGTGTTTTTTCCATTGTTTAAGCTGCTTCCAGCCAAGAGTGATACCATATATGCCCCATAGCTGCAGAAAAGGCTAACATTGTTATCTTTTTACAAAAAAACAGCTGAACATGAGAGTTTTTGGACCAGTTTTGTGTTCTTTATTCTTTAAGCACCGGTTTGAGCACCGTTTAAGCACCGGCACCGTTTCAAAAGTACCGGTTTGGTACTGGTATTGGATAAAACCTAAACGATACCCATCCCTACTCATGTGCATGTCTTTATATATGGGAAAAGGCTAAAATACCAGGAATAGACTGCTCCAAGCACAGGGTAAACAGGACCACCTTTGGCCAAAGGTTCTGTAAATATATGTAAATATATCAAATCAATAACTAAGCCTGGATGTAATTTGGAATATTTAAGTTGTCTATTTTTTCTACAACAAGTTCAGCAGCACCTCTAAGGGTATAGATCCAGTGACATCCTTAAAGGTACACGGTTTTCTTTTCCCCAGTGTGACTATTTTTGTATTCCAGTGAGTCAATAAATGTTAAGTACAACCACAATCTTAAATCAAAGATTCTAATCATGGCGTGTTTGACTGCAGATTGGTTGAAATGTGACAGGATTAAAGACTGGAGGCAGAGCAGCGAGCAGCTCTATAAATGCAGGTCCATTTACCAGTCACAAAGCTAGGACCAGTTTATATGGACACTATCTGACATTCCCAAACGATCACAAAGAAACAGTGAGGCCAAAATGAATGTAAGCGACTTGATTTAAAAGGTAACATCCAGAGTCAAAAGCTGAGCTTGTTAAAGTTTCCTGAATGCAACCAAAGCCCAACACTAAGTGGGTTTTCAACTCTTCGTTTCCATGTGGTTAAGGGTCCACGGGGAAGACAGTGAACTTTAAATGGTTCCCAGTGGCGGAGAGTGTGCAGTGAAACTATTTCTACATGTCAGAACTTACTGTGAAATCATAAGAACTGCAAGTTGTCTTCAATTTGACTAAAATAGATGATGTTTTTGGATCTTTCCGTTCATCAACATAATACCCATGAGCAAACAAACCGTTTCATTCTGTTGGTTTCACTTTGTCTTTGTTTCTGTCCTTGTGAGTCAGACATCTTTCTTTTACTACTGTTCAAGCACTGAATGCATCAGACAGCTGAAGCTGCTGATCATGTGTGGTTGCTATCAGGGCTTCTCTACCAGTTTCAATATTTTGGTCCATTTTTCCTCGAGTCACCTGGTAAAAACACTGATGATCTGTGCAAACTACTGCCTGCTTTAACCAGTTTACATAATCAATGGAGATAAAATGTGTGTATCTTTTGGAAACACACTGAGTGTGTGAGTTAATTATGCCAAAGCAGAAACTCCCACAGACTATAATCATGAAACTGGCCTTAATACGGCTCGCTGTGACGCCCGGCGAGACTTTGCTCTTTCCTAATTCCACAGCAAATAGCATTCCCAGGCACATTTCTCATTCACAGCTATGAAATGTGTTCATGGTGTGAAAGAGAGTCACTCTGATTACACCCGCAATGTCATTTAGATAATAAGTGGTTTATGGCACAATTTCAGTCGTCATAAAATTGCTGTACTTACACAGTAATTATAATCAGTTATGAAAATAAAGTTTTTTATCTAACATTTAAGTGTGATTCCTTCGGTCAGTTTTGCTCTCCTCGGTCTTCATGGGCTATTTCTTTGTGGAATGTGAAGACCTTTCTCTGCACTTCAGTGGAACAAATATTCATAAATCATTTGAAAATGGCTCCATTTACGAGTCATTTGGTGCAGCTGCCTTGATGTGAGAGGCTTGAGCTGTTCTGTGCAGATGCCAGACAATAACGGCTTTGGTGTCAAAGTGCAAGTGAGATAAATGACTCGCAAGCATCTGCTTTTGAGCAGCTCCTCCTCTAACGATCACTGGGTCGTGGACGTTTTCAAAGCTTTGGTGGCAGTTTTTTTAACTGCAGGTTTTACTGATTTAATTAACGCCTCACTTCTTTCACAAGCAAAAGTTTGCACTGAATCACTTTTAATATTTCTATTGAGCAGCTTATTCAGTGCCAGAGGACTCTTTTTCATTTGCAAGCAAACTGGTGGAGAATAAAACTGGTGAGAATGAATTACTTATGGGTGAAAAAAATCCGCAGCTGGGAAGAGACGCTAAGGAAAACGCTCGTATAAAGAGAGAAACCAGTTAAGAGAAATGCTCATTTTCTCTGTTATTTTAGCGAGCGGTTGTTTTAGACACATCAATTTTATGAGGAAATAATCTATCTGGAGTTTAGATAGTTTAGGAGTTTGTCTATTAGGTTATTTTGACGCTCTAGTAGCGCTGCAGTCCCCCAAATCCAACAATGCAGGTTTAATGGTGTCCTGAGCCACGCAGTCTCTTTTCACATTTACAGGACTTACTGTGATCCATCCATCCATCCAGCCATCCGTCCATCCATCCATCCATCCTCTGTCCGTCCATCCATCCGTCCATTCATCCATCCTCCGTCCATCCATCCGTCCGTCCGTCCGTCATCCGTCCGTCCATCCATCCATCCGTCCATTCATCCATCCTCCGTCCATTCATCCGTCTGTCCGTCCATCCATCCGTCCATTCATCCATCCTCCGTCCCTCCATCCATCCATCCGTCCATTCATCCATCCTCCGTCCATTCATCCGTCCGTCCGTCCATCCATCCGTCCATTCATCCATCCTCCGTCCCTCCATCCATCCATCATCCGTCCGTCCATCCATCCATCATCCGTCCATCCATCCATCCATCATCCATCCGTCCATCCATCCGTCCATCATCCATCCGTCCCTCCGTCCATTCATCCGTCCGTCCATCCATCCGTCCTCCGTCCCTCCATCCATTCATCCGTCCATCCATCCGTCATCCCTCCGTCCGTCCGTCCGTCCGTCTGTCGATCCATCCAGCCATCATCCGTCCATCCATCCATCCATCATCCGTCCGTCCATCCATCCATCCATCCATCATCCGTCCGTCCATCCATCCATCCATCCATCATCCGTCCGTCCATCCATCCATCCATCATCCGTCCATCCATCCATCCATCCATCATCTGTCCGTCCGTCCGTCCGTCCATCCATCCATCCATCCGTCCGTCCGTCCGTCCGTCTATGCATCCATCCGTCCATCTGTCGTCCGTCCATCCATCCGTCCATCCATCATCCATCCGTCCGTCTATGCATCCGTCCGTCCATCCATCCATCCATCCATCATCCATCCGTCCATCTGTCGTCCGTCCATCCATCCGTCCATCCATCATCCATCCGTCCGTCCATCTGTCGTCCGTCCATCCATCCGTCCATCCATCATCCATCCGTCCGTCCGTCTGTCGTCCGTCCGTCCATCCATCCATTTAACAACTTCACCAACTTAGGGGGAGCTGGGGTCTGTCCCAGCAGTAGTAGGGAATAACATTACAGGCTGACTAAAGTGGGATGGCAAACAACAGTCACCTCCCTGTTGCTGCAGTGACGTATCTCACAGAGAAACTTTACAGGCTGTAGGCGAATGTCGAGTAACCTGCTGTTCTCAGCTCTTCAGCCTCTCTCTACTCTTCTGAGTAAGGGGGTGTCTCGAGGGTACTATTGGCCCCTTCTCTAATATGATTTGCCCCAAGGTCCTCCTTCACCAATCCCTTTGGACAAGACTTAACTTTGCTATGTCCAACACCGCAGGAAGGGAATAAAAGGGACTAATAGGAAATTAACTATGTATATTTACAAGTCAGTAGACGTTTAATGTATAAAATTTAGTATTTATTTTAAAGCTTTTTTCTTGTTTTTGCCTGTCCTGTCCGACACTGTAGCAATCACAATTATTGTCTGAAGGCCAAGAAAAATGCCCAACAGATTATTTTCTCAGGTGGATCATCACGGCTTTGCTGTCCACTTGATTGTCATAGTTTGTTCAGTCTTTATTATTATTATTATTATTATTTTACTTTTGACTTATTATAATCGGAACAGACAGGACCGTGGGATAAGAAAGGGAAAGACGAAGACAAGAGATGTTGGGAAGAAGCTCAAAAAAAAGAAGAGGGGCAAATCAGTTTGATTACCTGCTGGAAAAGAAACAAGCAAAAAGAGAACACAGCAGGGAAACCACAGGAACAATTAACATAAGCATAAGTAATAAATACTGAATGTTACTGAGCAGAACACAGACCGACAACAGACCATATGTTTAGAGGCAGCAACCAAAGAGGATAGTGTGTGTCTGTGCACACCTGTGTGTGTGAGTGCGCTTGTATTCACAGGGTTTCTCCACGTAACTGACTGATACTGGGTGTGGGGAGCCATAGCCCCGACCCCCAGGACATGAAGCAGGCATGGAAGAGATCCAGGCCCCAGACATCTAGAGGCCCCCAGAGCACAAGAGCCCAAGGAGGACCACCGGAGGGGCAGCCGCCTCAGCCTCCTGGAAAAGATCTGAGGAGAGCCCCAGATGGGTTAGGCTCACCCAGCAGCCACAGTGCAGAAGCCACAGGGGGCTGCAGCGACGTGCATTTTAAAGCCTTTATTACTTGTTATTCTGCACATAAATTATATATTTATGTGCACACCTGTGCACATAAATGGATGATGGATGGACGGACGACAGATGGACGGACGGATGGATGAATGGACGGACGGACGGATGGATGGATGAATGGACGGATGGATGGATGGATGGATGGACGGACAGATAGATGGATGGATGGATGGACGGACAGATAGATGGATGGATGAACGGATGGACAGATGGATGGATGGATGGATGAACGGACGGATGGACGGACGGACGGAGGATGGATGGATGAATGGATGGATAGATGGATGGATGGACAGACGGATGGATGGATGGATGGATGGATGGATGGACGGATGGAGGACGGATGAATGGATGGATAGATGGGTGGATGGATGGATGGATGGATGATAGATGGATGGACGGACGGATGGATGGACGGATGGATAGATGGGTGGATGGATGAATGGACGGATGGATGGATGATAGATGGATGGATGGATGGACGGACGGATGTATGGATGGATGGATGGATGAACGGACAGACGGATGATGATGGATGGATGGACGGACGGACGGACAGACGGATGGATGGACGATTATATATTATCTCTATTAGCTCGATATTAGATCAAGCTACCGAGCATTTATAAGTAGTTACAAATCATCAGGACCTGCAATGATCCAGAAATACTACTAGTCTACACAGCGAGTACATTTAATGTAGGCAATCTGAATATGTTTTGATTACATAATTTTTGCAATATTTAGTTATTTAGTTAGAATTAAAACTTTGAGTTTAGTACAAAGTTTAAAATAAAAATAATAAATACCCAACAAAAAATTATGTTTAAAATTGTTTTCACATGATAACCGTGCAGAACACGGGGCTGCACATAAGCATAAATCAGTACATGCCCATGCTGGCTGGCCCGATTGAGCCACTGCAATAATGAATTGTAGTTCATTATTGCAGGTTCATTACCAAATATTTTGGAATGATCTTGAATCATTTGGGCCATGATAACTGTGTAGCCAAATCTGATATTGTAAACCAAGAACGTAAAACAAGATGGACATCACCACTGGAACTATTGGCGAGTTTAATATTTTTGAAACCAGACATCATGAGCACTGGGCAGCAATAAAACTGAGAGAGACTGCACCCTCTTTGGCTAGCATAAAGCAGACAATGGTTTATTGTCTTTTCAGACTGTTACAGATGGTGGAGTGGTTAGAACTGAAACTTCTCTGCAAAACGTCCTGGGTTTGAATCCTTTCTTGGAAGTGGAAGACGATGATGCCAAAAATGTATGAATTTACATTAACATCCTGGTGATTCAAAAAAAAAGTAAACTAATGACCATATAACGTAGAGGAAAGTGCTTACTGAGGTCACAGAGCAAGAGGAAGAAATCCTCATCTTCCTGTCGCCCTTTGTGACCTCAGCAGTCAGAAAGTATCACAGTGGATTCAGCTTTAACCCTTTAAAGCCGGTCGGAGCAGCACGCTCTGTTTTGCGTAACTATTTTTAAATCCCTGTAGCTCTGCAACCACGTAAGCTAGCACAAAATTTTTTGTTGCATATGAAACCGGAGGAGTTGTACTTACATCTTATGCCATCAGCTTGTCCTCGGTCACAGTTTCCTTCCACATATAGCTTTGCAAAAACTGCATAAAAAGCACTTGCAGCAACAAAAACATAATATTCCAGAAACACGCTTTGCTGATCCGATCAGCTGTTTGTAACACTTCCTACGTCCATCAGTGCGAACTATCGCATGTCCGCCATGACCTGCCCGAAACCGGAAGTGAGTCTATACTGGTGGTTTTAAAAGTTATGTTTGACTTTATGACTTTCTGTGTGGTTTCTGGGATGCTTAGGACTCATATTGCACTGCTGGAAATAGTTTATTTTGATGCATATGCTGCTTTTTTGCAAATTTGCACTATAATATTTATTTTCGTTTTTCCTGCAGTGTATAAAAATTGGTGTATTTCAAAAATAAAACTATGAAGACACTCAAAATAAATTTCCTGTGGTGGGAAACTATTTTGTGCAACTTTTTTGTATTTACAGTTTTGAGGGATAAGCCTCTTAAATTTCTCTAACTAGAAATATATGTTAAAAAAACAAAAACAATTTTCAATTTTTTTGTAGTTTATTGCACTTTTTTGCAATTTATGTAATTACTATGCACTTAATGCAGACATATTATTAAAATCTGGGCTGTAATGGTTGTATTGATGTATAGCAACTTGAAATGCTCCCAAAAATGGCTCCACAGCATGTAAACATATAATATAAGCTCTGGTGGACTTGGTTCTATGGTCGGTCTTAAAGGGTTAAAGAAGTACACTGGCCTGTGACAACGCTAGCATCAGATTAGATGTAAAGCTGTTTTCTGTATCAGCTACAAGAACAAGCAGAAGAAAAACTCTTTCTATTGCTCCACAGGACTATTACTTGTCAGGAACTCCACAGTACTTTTGACACATTTTTTGCACATTTAACCACCAGATTTATCCCATCGACCGTTTATCTTTGCACTCATGTCAGCCTACAGTCCCTCTATTTCAGCGAAGAAATGCCCTCATTCGCACAGATCAGAGAGCTGCTGATGTTACAGCAGCTGATACCACAGGACTCTGGAAATATAGACAGGCCTTTCATTTAAACTTGCAGCATCATAGACGATACTGCACCAAGGTGGCACGGCCGCAGTAACTGCAACCAATTACTAGGACTCAAAAGAAAGAATAGATGAAACTGAACCACGGAAAAGGATAATAAGGCTCAGGCAAAATCAATAAAGACAATAATGGGGTATTAACAAAAGCAGAGTAGTTTCCCAGGTTTGGGGATACATAAAGTATATTATGACAGTGAGAGCTAAGGATCCCAGCAACCAGAAACACGAAGCAGATCACAGCACTCAGCTTTGGCTGTTGAGCTGAACACTGTCGTAATAACATGGACTCAAAATGATTTCAGAAAAGTTCAAAACTCATTAATAGGACTTTATATTCTTAAAGGTCAGTTTCAGGTTTGGAGCCCCCCCTCGTAATGTCACCCACACCAAACACTAAGAGGCAGTCGAAGTTTTCGGCACATGCTGATTGGACCTGACGAGGTGACATTTGTTTTCCAGAGTCGAGAGAAAAGTCGGTTTGTGCAGAAAGAAAGTATGTGAAAAACACAGTATGTAGTTACACTCCCTCTGAGTCGGTCGCTGCGTCCGCTGTCAAAGGGGCTGAAAAGAAATGGAGTAAGGTCAACTCCTTTGTAACAAACAACCTGCTGCATCTGTTGAGTCATGAGAGCTCGCAGAGTAAAGAAAGGCAGGAAATTAGCTCTGTGACTGTTAGCTCAGACAGTTTTTTAAAGACTGCTTTAGATCGGGGACAGAAAACGTAGAGAGAAGGTTCAAAGCTAACGATGGAGACGTTTGTGTCACTAAACTCTCTGGAAGCATCACAAATCTACAACTTCTTAGTCCATGTATTAGCATGCTTTGCTAATATAGCTGTGTGTGGACATTTAAAGCAGTCGCTGAGAGTGTGTGACTGCAGTGCAAATGTTTAGCATCATAATTAATGATCAGTCAGAGTAACAGTATGGCTCATTTATATTTATTCTTAGAGTCTGTTTTGAAATATTAATTGTTGATGAGCAGCAGCAGATCTCCGTGGCTCAGATATCTCGTGTTCCTTTGGTAACACAAGCGTGAGAACAACAGGAACACTGCTGAGACTTTTCTTGTCACAACAACATAGAAATATTAGAACAATCATCTGTTAACGATGTGAGGATCTAACAGGATTTAATGAGAGAGCACAACTGTGTGCGCTGCTGAGTGTTACAGTGGGTCTTATATTAGACAGATGAGAATAATAATTTGGAAGTTGGAGTTAGCATCATGTTCTTTCATAGCAGATAAATGTCTTCAGTACAAAGATCTGCACACTGTCCACACTGACAGTCAGGTGATGCAGTGGAGCGTTTATCTGCTTCAGAAAATGTGAGTTTTCTTCTTTAACCCTTTAAGACCTACCATAGAACCAAGTCCACCAGAGCTTATATTATATTTTTACATGCTGTGGAGCCATTTGTGGGAGCATTTCAAGTTGCTATACATCAATACAACCATTATAGCCTAAATTTTAATAATATGTCTGCATTAAGTGCATAGTAATTACATAAATTGCAAAAAAGTGCAATAAACTACAAAAAAATTGAAAATTGTTTTTGTTTTTTTAACATATATTTCTAGTTAGAGAAATTTAAGAGGCTTATCCCTCAAAACTGTAAATACAAAAAAGTTGCACAAAATAGTTTCCCACCACAGGAAATTTATTTTGAGTGTCTTCATAGTTTTATTTTTGAAATACACCAATTTTTATACACTGCAGGAAAAACTAAAATAAATATTATAATGCAAATTTACAAAAAAGCAGCATATGCATCAAAATAAACTATTTCCAGCAGTGCAATATGAGTCCTAAGCATCCCAGAAACCACACAGAAAGTCATAAAGTCAAACATAACTTTTAAAAACACCAGTATAGGCTCATGAGGCCTTGATGGTAAAAAACGACATTTCTGCAAAAATGATGTCACTTCCTGTTTCGGGCAGGTCATGGCGGACATGCGATAGTTCACGCTGACGTCTATTCCAACGTAGGAAGTGTTATGAACAGCTGATCGGATCAGCAAAGCGTGTTTCTGGAATATTATGTTTTTGTTGCTGCAAGTGCTTTTTATGCAGTTTTTGCAAAGCTATATGTGGAAGGAAACTGTGACTGAGGACAAGCTGATGGCATAAGATGTAAGTACAACTCCTCAGGTTTCATATGCAAAAAAAATTATTGCGCTAGCTCACGTGGTTGCAGAGCTACAAGGATTTAAAAATAGTTGCGCAAAACAGAGCGTGCTGCTCTGACCGGCTTTAAAGGGTTAAGGAAACATCAAAGAAACATCATCCAACAGGATCTCCAGAAAGACACCAAGTGGCCTGGAAAGAGCTGGTACCAAAAACATCAGATGACAGGAAAGAGGAGGAACCCTGTTGGTGGCTCAGCAAGCAGAGCAGGGCGGTCTCTCAGTTAATGCTTGGTGGTTTCTGCATCAGCTCTTCTTAGGCAAGATATTGAACTGTGACCCCCCATGTATTCATTCACTGGTTTCAGTGTGTGTGTGTAACAATGATAAGGCCAATCAATGATCAGGGTTATCTTTTTGAAGATGGCAGACACTTGCAGTTTAACATAAGGGTAACTTTGTAGACTTCCAATAATGGTTTAGGGTCGTCTTTATCCGTCCTTCATTCCTTTATATTTTGCTTGACTTGTACGTTTTTAAAGTGGCCTTGAACAATCGTCCTCCATGCTTTCGGAAGGTTTTTTAAAATGTTGAATGTGCTCATTGATAAAGCCACTTAACACTAACACTGAGTGATTCAAGCATAAAAGGTGTCCTAACCTCAGGAAGCAGTGAGAGGGTATTGTGCAGAAACAACATGAACTGTGGTGAAAGTGTAGCACACTGACTACACCAACACTCACTACTTCCTGTGACTTTGAGACACAAGTGCGAGCAGTCAGAGGATTTCCCGAGTGATCTGAAAATAGCAGACCCACTGAAAACAGTCCAGAGATTCAGATCAGATAAAGCTTTTGATTTTCATTTGCAATCCTAGAACTCCTTGATCACACACACACAGTGCCAATGTAAAATTATTGTCAGTATAACCACACTGCAACCGACAACATCAAGTACAAATGCGGCTCTGCATGGCTCATCAAACCATCTCAGTTCCCTGCAGAACGTTTGGGATGATTTTGAAGTGAGTTGTAGCTCCAGCTGCCTCCACCAGTGTGTGAATGTGTGTGTGAATGGGTGTGTAAAGCGCTTCGGGGTCCCTGGGGGGGACTTATATCAGATTCATCTGGTGTCTTTCTATCACCTCCAAATCAGTGCTATTCCTAACCTTTTAATTAGACCGAACTGCCGTCTGTTTCACTTCATTACGACTCGTTGATCTGCTGAATCATTTATTATGTGAAGAGCTGTGAAAGGTGTGAAATACAGCTATGCAGGTTAGCTCAATCACTTCACGTCACGCTGTGTGGCTCTATATATCTGACCAATCGCATCAGCATGCCTCAGTGGGAGCGGCTGCACCTTTCTGTCAGCCTCAGTGAAGCCAAGGGTGACTGTGTGGTCACAGCATGGCTTCAGCCTGACAGTCTCATTTCCATGGTGGCATAACACAGAGTTGATAACAATGCAGACAGAAAGCATGTAATTATTGAGACTAAATGCAGCAGGGCATGGACAGAGTGGCTACTCTGTATCCGCTGAGTGGCAGATTATAGGGCAGAGGAGAGGAACCAGCTGGTTTAAAGGCTACAGTCGAAGCCTGTCATACTGAAAAGGCAGATTATATGCAATCTGACAACTCTGGTTTCATTCATGAGTTATTTTCAATTTGCTATTCAGGTTTAATTGTATTAGCATATGTGGCAATGATCTAAAGCACAACTTGTATTTGTATTCAAAGCACAGTCGTCAAAACGCAGAACACAGGCTGTCAGGATTAGCATAATAACCAGGCGGCATATTTTCAAAACCATTTCCTGAAAATGTGACAAGAGCATTCGGCAGAGTTCAGGACAAAAGCGGAGTAATACAATAAATTATAGATTACTCAAAGCTGACTTTTTAAACTGGGCTAACCATTTAAAGCATTCAGAGCAGACACAACACTGACAGGTTTGCATTATTCATGCTCCCCACACACACACACTACTGCTGCAAAGCCTCAAGAACAGAGACGAAGCAGCTGGAAATTTGTTTTTATTGGTAAAGACAAGACGTGGAACTATTTGAAGAATTATCCATTCAAAGAAGAAGAAAAAGAAGCTACAATGTCACTATTCATACCAGAAAGTACCACTTCAGGGTCGGCTACATTTCAAACAGGTATTTCTTTGTGCTGTCGTTTTGGATACTTGTGACTGAGTTAATAGCTAATAAGCAGAGGCCTCCTCATACTGGCAGCATCTCTTTGAGGCACTGCTGCACATTTCCTGTAACTGCACCATAGCAATGATCTGACTGTATATGTATCTATCAATATTTTATTATGTTCAAATAAGGTATGCTTAGGAAAAAAGAGCCCCCTCCACCCCCCAAACACAATAACGACTAAAAAGAAAAAGACTGTGAAGTTGAAAAAGAAGAAACAGCTACAGCGAGGCTTTTAGAACAGACAGCGTTGATGTGAAATGGGTTGTGATTTATGGCTGGGCCATCTGGCTTCTTACAGCTCAGTAAGCTCTGTGTGCCACTAAAGCTGGGGACACGTGGGGACAAGTGCCCCAAATGGCAAAAAGTTGAAACCTCCAGAGCTGAAAAAGGAGCTGCCTGTGCACTTCCTCCAACAGCCACTGGAGGGTTTTGCTAAACACCTGCATGATTGTTTCACCTGTGTGTTGTTACCTGTTTATAATTTCAAACAATTCCCATATATACAGTGTTGGTCAAGTTACTTGAAAAAAGTAATCAGTTACTAATTACTGATTACTTCCCCAAAAAAGTAATCCAGTTACTTTACTGATTACTTATTCTCAAAAGTAATTAATTACTTAGTTACTTTTTAAAAACACGATTTACAACCTGAATAGGTGATAAAGTGATAGATCTTTCAGCCCAATTCTACTTTTTCTACATAATTATCATACAAAATGTAATCAAATGGAAAAGTCTCTTTTTAAAACTTGTTTTATTAGTTTTAATCTTTTAACTTTATGCATCAAGCACAAATTTAATTATCTGCAACATTCTGACTGGAAGAAATTAGTTTAACATTTAAACCTATTTTCTGCACATTCCAGCACATAAAATAAAATATTTTGTGTGTTTACACTCAGTCTTTCAAATAGATGCAAGTAAAACACAGCAGAAAATAAATAAAGTCAAAGACTAGCGGTCCTGTTGCTCTATTTTCACCTGTAAAGCAGGAGTGGGGTAGGCGGAGGGTTACCCTGGTGCAGGTGTGCAGCGGTCAGTGGAAGAATCCACGAGTTTCTCTGTGAGTTTCCCATTACGTCGTAGCTACTCGGTGCTTGCTCTGAAGTTTAGGGGTTTTTTCGCTGTAAAAAGAAGTTTTCTTCCCACGCACAACGGACACTAATGTTTTTGTCACTTTTTATGGAATCAAACTCAAAGTAAGGTCAGTACTTCCACGCTTTAAACGCTGCACGCTCATACTCTCTCTGCACTCGATATATGATCCATTGTTGATCTGCACACAGCTGTTGTCACGAACGTCGCACTCGCTTACGTCACTGTCATGAGACATTCTCGCAAAAAAAATCACGGTTTTAGTAACGCAGCGTTCCTACGGGAAAGTAACGGTAATCTAATTACCGTTTTTGCAATAGTAATCCCTTACTTTACTCGTTACTTGAAAAAAGTAATCAGATTACAGTAACGTGTTACAAGTGACGCGTTACTGCCCATCTCTGCATATATATATGTAATTCTATCTTCTGTCCTCTTACTCATTTACATGTGTTTTACACATGACACATACTAATTTGAGTCAGTGATCCTCTTGTCTGTGAACTTTCTGACACATTTTTAATTAATTATCTGACAAATATTGGTGTGGTCTGTGGTCCAAAAAGTCTCTGCATGCTGTTTTTTACTGAGCACAAACTTCCTGAATGTGATATTTGTTTACTCTTACTTACCACCCTATTGTCCAAATATGGTCATTTCTGGCTTCAAAACACCAACGTTTCAGTGGCCACAACACAAAATTCAAATGCAAAACTGTAACGTTGGTGTTTTGAAGCCAGAAATGACCATATTTGGACAATAGGGTGGTAAGTAAGAGGCTAAACCAGGGGTGGGCAATCTCAGTCCACGAGGGCCGGTGTCCTTGCAGGTTTTAATTCAATTCAATTTTATTTATATAGCGCCAAATCACAACAAAAGTCACCTCAAGGCGCTTCATAGATCGTTTTAGATCTCACCTTGGGTCAACACACCTGAATCACATGATTAGTTCGTTACCAGGCCTCACCACCAACACCAACGTTACAGTGGCCTGAACACAAAATTCAAATGCAAAACCAGCGGTGAGCCCACAGTGGTAATGCCATGTTTTATAACCTTTATGCAACTTTTGATGCACATGCCTGCAATATAACAATAATAATAATGATGATTATTATTACCACTAATAAGCTGCTATTGTAAGATTTTGTCTTTGCACTAATTTATCATTTTTTGCTCCATTTCAGAGCAACAACAACCAAAAAAACCCTGTTACTGATGGACAGCCGTTCATGAATTCAGCGGAACAATTTCAGGAGAGTGAGGTGGTTCTCTTGACTTGGACACGCCCCCTCCAACAACTGGGTATAACACTGGGGGCATCCAGGGTGTCTGCACAGTGTCCTTTGTGTAGAAACATACAGACGATGTTCAGTGTCCTGTTTGTGATGACTGGTATTCAAGGTCCCGGGGAGCAGTGGAGTTCTTGCTCCATCTGTGATTCGTGGTCACAGCAGTGATGGAGGATGGAGGTCATAACTCTATTTCCCAGCACTGTTCATGACCGAGGTTAGAGAAGTAGGGAGCGGGTGAATGAAGAACTTTTTGATGGTGTTTTAGGCTTCTCCTCCTTTCCTTCATCACCATCTATCTTCAGGTCCCTGAGGAAGTTTTAGAGGGGGACCATCTTCCTGATGTTCAATTCAATTCAATTTTATTTATATAGCGCCAAATCACAACAAATGTCGCCTCAAGGCGCTTCATAGATACAGAGAAAAGCCCAACAATCATATGACCCCCTATGAGCAGCACTTTGGCGACAGTGGGAAGGAAAAACTCCCTTTTAACAGGAAGAAACCTCCGGCAGAACCAGGCTCAGGGAGGGGCGGGGCCATCTGCTGCGACCGGTTGGGGTGAGAGAAGGAAGACAGGATAAAGACATGCTGTGGAAGAGCATGTCTTTAGATGTGGGATAGAAGAGGGAGATGTGTTCCCAGATGCTCCATGTTTCATCCCAGATTGTTCCTCTGACTAATCCTCGTCCTCCTCTTAGCTCAAAGGGCCTCGAGTAGTTGGCTGGAGACCTCCATGCAGTGTGAGGAGCTTTCTGTCTCGACATCAGTGGCATCTTGTAACCGTTCGGCCACGCTCACAGTCCGAGCGACATCCTAATGTCATCCATGAAAAGCAGGTGGATGATGGTCCCTCCACTCCTAAATCCACATCTGTACCCACACGCAGTGATGAGCTGGGGGGTGGAGGAGATAAGAGATCCAATCAGACTAATTAGATTGTGTAGAAGGATAGGACAGGTTGATGCAGTCGGGTCAGCTCGTTGCGCAGTAAGGTTAGACAATCTGCCTCTGGGAAACACATAACTGGCTCTTCTGCTCGGTGTTTCTAACAGTAATGTGTGAAAATGTCAAAGCTTGGAAGGAAGACAAGAGCAGACATGTGGACACATTTTGTATTTGATGTCAAGGAAAAGAAGGTCTTTGATTAGTATCATGAGGGGTGTTTCAAGTGTATGGCTATAGATGAAAAGAATAACAGGTAACACTTTACAATAAGTGCACACTATTAGTTAATGGTTACTTAATTATCTCTACAGCGTCTACAAAGTATTTCTCATAATCAGTTAATCGTTTACAAGCTTTAAACTCTTTATTCATGATGAATAATGTACAACACTTTTTATTAATTATGTTTTCATGTTCTAAAACTCATTGATGAATCATTTATAAACACGACTCTGCATCAGTTACAAACCAGTCATTTCAGGATGTTCAATGGTATACAAAATCATTGGTAAAAGGTAAGTAGATGGTTAACATGCCCTATATAATACTATAAACTCTACATCATACCAGATGTTTTATAAACACTGAATATCAGGGTTACTTCAGTCAGCTGCTATATCTTAATAGATGTCTTACAACACATTTAGAACTGTCACTTAAAGGCTGCCAAAGCTGTAACTCACTATCGACCAACTTCTTCTTCGATAGATTATCTATAAATACTCATAAATACCTTAATAAACTTATTTAGGAAGTTACAAACCATTTGCTACTTGTTAGTAAAGTATTAAAGAGCTCATCTAAAGTGGGGACCATATATACCTTACAACCTATTTATAGATGTGAAAGTTTCTAAAATACAGTGTAACAAAAAACAACACACAGGGTAGATCCAGAATGTATTTTTAAGATGCCAGTCACAAAAACATCAGAACAATGCTTACAGATTGGACACACAAATGTTGATACAAAAATAAAAAGTGTCATAAAGTATCAGCCAATATTTGAAGTAATACAGAATCTCCAGATGTTGGGTATGGGCATCTGTACGAGGGTCAACACACCACCTGCTGTGGTTACAGTATGGTGTTCATAGCCTAAATTTGGGAGTACACGATTGGCCCGCCATTCATCACTTATCACTGAGGAACCAATCCGGAAGGGTAAAGGTAATCACAGGAACAAGATGGCTTCGAGATCTTTTCTCCACAAGTCACAAGATAGGTCTTGTTTTCCCTCGATGTTTCATGCCCAGCATCCCAAAGACCCACTTCCTTCTTTTCCATCCCCCAGCCATTCCTCCTCTCCCCTACTGATGCAGAAACAAAAAAATGAACACAATGACTAAAAGATACTATGAAAGGTTGATAAATATATAGATGTAATATAAGATTACAGTCACAAAAACTTACCTTTCGTTGGTGACGAAAGCGACTCTCATCAATCACAACAAACTCCCTTCGGCCACCAACCTGCTGACCTGTACGACGTCTCAATCTTTGAACTGCAGCCACACATACCCTCCTTATTTAAGTGTTGTTGTGCTGCCTGCAATGGTGTCATCTATCATGCCGATTTGACGTAATCGCAGACCCTGAGAAAATCTTCAGAGAAAAAGAAAACATCCTTACGAATAGTAATTTAAATCTATTTCGTTTTTTTTTTTTTGGAAAACCCAACAGTGCATCTTACTAAAAGAAGTTGTTCTTACTCAGTTCTGAAAAATAGTTGAAGTAACTTTCATGAAGTGTGTTAGGTAGACCCAAAAGTATACATGTGATATAATAACTTTATTGTAATAAGTACACATGATGTTTTTGTAACGTTTTAAGTACTGTTGCTTTAAACTGTTTAAGTTGTGCTAATTCATTTGTATTAGTCATCATCCACAGCCCCGCCCCCAGCGTTTTGCCTGGACTTGTCGGCCATGAGACACGAGCCTCGTCAAGAGAAATTTTGAGAGAGTGGAAAGTACAAGATAAATGTTATTTTTATGTTTTTTTTGTTCATGCTTTCTTCTAGCATACAAAACGTACATTTATCAGACTGCTTTGTTGTAGTAGCTCGTAACTTAGCTTGCTAGCACACAATTCCCGCCTAGCGCTGTATGAAGTCTGCCTTCACAATTTAAAAAATTAACGGTTGGTGGCTTGTTTCAAATAGTTGGTAAGTAGTCTAATTTTTGCAAACTGCATGACACAAAACCTTTGGTAAAATCAGTGTTTAGGCTTTTCTGACTCTGACTCAAGTTCAGATGTAGCCAACTTTTGACACAGTGAAAATAGTAGAAGATTTGTTTAGTGTTAATCTTAAGAGTTTAGTGGACAAGTTCGCCTTCACAAATTTTAAATATGATGGTTAGCGGCATAATTTACCTTTTCAAAGCTGCACTGCACCAAACCTAAACGTTTCTGACTGAACTTTCCAAGGGTTAGCATATTGTGTACTTCACTTGTGTAAAATTGCTTTATTATTTTATAACCTACAGAGTAGTTGACCAACCTGAATTGAAAATGAACTGTAGTGCAAGAATAAATCTTACTGTTTTCAAAGCTTGTGTTATTCAGGTTGACTGTTTTTAAGTGAAGTAAAAGTCTGAAAGTAAAAACTGTTCTGCTTTCTGTTCTCATGGCTTTTGTGCTATTACAGCCTGACGATTGAAGGAGCAGTAGCATGCGAGAGATCATCCAGCACTGCACTAAAGACAGCCAGTAAAGGTGATTTTAAAACGGTTTGGCATCAAAATGTGGAATTGCAAGTTGTGTAGTTTTTCTACTGCCATAAAAGTCATGTTGTTGAAGCATCACGGCTCAACCATGGTCAGTACTCCACAATTTCACCCTCACCCTGTCTCTACAACACCTGCATGTGTACATTTAGTACATTTAATTCATTAAAGATACACATGTCAAGAATGCACACTCCCACACAAAGAAAAGACGGTTCTTATCTAGATTTGAATAATTACGGATTTTGTTGCCCTGTGTGTAATTTTAAGCAGCCATTTATTGAAAGCCAAATGTTTATCCATCTGAGGGGGCATTTAAAACGAAAACTGTTCCATGTCCTTTCAAGAACTGCAATTTTAAAACCAATGTATACTCAACCTTCAATGCCCACAAATGCAGAGACCATCAAAATTCAACAAGTTACGATGAAGGCATTGTGCAAAGTGTTATAAATGTAGAACAAAAAGATGACATGAGATGACGATCAAGTGGCATCCACCAGTGAACTCAGTGGAATTGAGGGTTTAGAAGAGCAGTTGCAATACAATCTGGCTCTTGAAAATGCAGACCATTCTCCATGTGTCCCAGAGAGCAACACAGGAGATTATTAAGCATATTGATCAGTTGTTTTTGCTTTCACATCCTTTGGTTAGAAAATCAGTTGTAGATATACTGAAAAAACACAACTGTACATATACGGACAAACTGGTGGATGAGATTTGTCAGGCAGTTTCTGATAGTAATGTTTTACATGAATGTGTCACATCTGAAGGACAATTATCTACAGCAAAGAGGAGGAAACCATATTACGAAGCAAAATTTCCATATGTCCATATATGTATGTGCCTATTCTCACATCTTTGCAATTGTTGTTGAAGAAAAATGATGTGCTTGAAGAAATTAAACGAGCACCCACACAGATTCCTGCCTGTCATTTTGTGATGGATGCTACTACCAGGAAAATGTTCTACTGCCACAAGAGGGACAGAAATTGTCAATAATACTTTATGTGGATGATTTTGAAATGGCAAACCCACTTGGTACCTCAAAGAAAATACATAAAGTCTTTGCAGTTTATTGGACACTGGCAAACTTTCCAGTTAAATCTCGTTCTGCTCTACACTGCACTCAGCTCGCTCTGCTGTGCAATTCCAATGATGTACGCCAGTTTGGGTATAAGGAAATGTTGTCACCACTCTTAAATGATCTGAAAACTCTTGAAGAAGTAGGCGTCTACATTGAGACTCTTGGTGAATGTCTTACAGGCACTGTCTACGCTTCCCACCTGACCTCCTACACGACCTGTTTGAAGGCGTCGTTCCAGTGGAGTTGGCACATTGTTTAAAAGGTTTGATTTCTAAGAGATATTTTACCTTAGAAGACTTAAACAGAGCAATTCTCCATACCAACATTCTGACAAAGTTGATCGCCTCAACCAATGCCCACAAATTTTGCCAGACGAGGGACCATTGGTGGGAACGGGCATGAAAATCATGCCCTTCTTAGACTGTTGCCTCTTCTCATTGGCTCCAAAGTTCCAGAAAGAGACACTTTTTGGGAAGTGCTAATGGATTTAAAGGACGTAGTTCAGCTTGCCATGTCTCATAGTGACGAGATCCTTCAGTACATGGCCTGTAAAATATTAGATCACAGACGACTCTTTCAGGAAGTGTTTCCTAATGTTCGATTCAGGCCAAAGCATCATTACATCGAGCATTACCCGCACTTGATAAAGTGCTTTGGTCCCTTAGTTCATCTTTGGACAATGAGATTTGAGGGAAAGCATAAGGTTTTCAAAAAAATAATTCATGACTCTCACAACTACAGAGACATCAAAAAGGTAAAGGTAATTCATCTACACTCTCAGAAATAGAGGTACGAGAGAAGAACATTTTTGTACCTATAGGTACTTTTTTTTTTTAAATGTTCCCTTAAAAGTACAATACTGGTCTTTAACCCTTTAAGACCTACCATAGAACCAAGTCCGCCGGAGCTTATATTATATTTTTACATGCTGTGGAGCCATTTTTGGGAGCATTTCAAGTTGATATACATCAATACAACCATTACAGCCTAAATTTTAATAATATGTCTGCATTAAGTGCATAGTAATTACATAAATTGCAAAAAAGTGCAATAAACTACAAAAAAATTGAAAATCGTTTTTGTTTTTTTAACATATATTTCTAGTTAGAAAAATTTAAGAGGCTTATCCCTCAAAACTGTAAATATAAAAAAGTTGCACAAAATAGTTTCCCACCACAGGAAATTTATTTTGAGTGTCTTCATAGTTTTATTTTTGAAATACACCAATTTTTATACACTGCAGGAAAAACAAAAATAAATATTATAATGCAAATTTGCAAAAAAGCAGCATGTGCATCAAAATAAACTATTTCCAGCAGTGCAATATGAGTCCTAAGCATCCCAGAAACGACACAGAAAGTCATAAAGTCAAACATAACTTTTAAAAACACCAGTATTGGCTCATGAGGCCCTGATAGTAGAAAACGAAAATGACGTCACTTCCGGTTTCGGGCAGGTAATGGCGGACATACGATAGTTCGCGCTGATGGACGTAGGAAGTGTTATGAACAGCTGATTGGATCAGCAAAGCGTGTTTCTGGAATATTATGTTTTTGTTGCTGCAAGTGCTTTTTATGCAGTTTTTGCAAAGCTATGTGTGGAAGGAAACTGTGACCAAGGACAAGCTGATGGCATAAGATGTAAGTACAACTCCTCCGGTTTCATGTGCAAAAAAAATTATTGCGCTAGCTCACGTGGTTCCGGTTCTACCAGGATTTTAAAATAGTTACGCAAAACAGAGCATGCTCGCTGCGACCGGCTTTAAAGGGTTAAAAGTCCAGAAATGCCCCTTTAAAGGTTCAATTTGAAATAAAGTACAAATCTGTACCATTTTGACCTGTACTGCAGTGACAGTGGCAGAATGTGGTAATGGGTCAGCATGGGAAAATCTGGATGGGCCTGGTTAATTGTAAAATTCATATGAGATGTGAGTGTGCTCATAAAAGCTACATGTTATAATCAAATCTGTTGGTCCTCTCCTCTGTACGTAAATTATCCTATGATGCAAAGAATATCTGTAACCTACCTTTGTGTAAGTTATGTTAAATTATATTAAAAAAACACACACACAATGACATGCAGGCACAACCAAATGATGTTAAAAAAACTGGTCCATTTCCATTGTATTAAGTTCCAGTTATAATTTTTAATGTTTTAAATCTTGGTTGTAGCCTTCAAAAACGTGAAATCATTTTACTGTTATGTTTGGGCATTTACTTTTTCGCTTTTACTACATCCTAGAATTGTTCATTAATTGTGAGGTTTTTATGGAATTTTCAACATCAAGTTAAACCGAGGTTCTTTGGAAGTTAAGATGTCAAGCAGATTTTTGTGTTACGGTGACTACATTTCGTAAGTTACAAATATAGTTCGCCAAGACAGCATAACGGTTTCTAAACAACTGCGCATTAATACCACAATGTTTTATTTTCATGTGTCAAGTTCGCAACGCGCATTAATCCCAAAGGCTGAAAAGCCAGCAGCGATGAGTGCTCCGCCTCCGCGCTGACTAGCATTGACGCAGAAAATGACTCTCAGGGGGTTATCGACGGAGGAGCTCCTCAAAAAGTTGATGGAAGAAGGCATTGATGTGTCAGACGACGAGGCGCAAAGGTTTAGAGGTAAGTCGGGTGTGATTTTGTGTTTTTATAAAAATTACGTGTAATTTTACAGTAGAGTTAGCAAAAGTCCGAAGAGCTAGATTTAACATGGGTGAAAGCTAGCAGTTAGCTAAGTTTTAAACAAAGAAAGGTACAAATGTGGACTATTTAGACTGTTGGTGGAATGTTCAACGTCTGTCTGCCCGCCGTATTCGAGTGTTTTGTCAATAAATAGTGACTAACCGTGTACAACAATGTAAAAAGATCAATAATTTCTCAAAACATGCTAGCATGTAAATATAGCTATTAACAAAATCGTTTTCTAAGCAAAATTTATCGCATCTAACTTGTTTCCCGCTCAAAGGGATTTTAAACAATGGAAGGTACACATTTGTACCATTCCACCTATTTAGTGGGATTTTCGAATATGAGAGCTGTAAGCTCTGCAGGGACAGTGTCCGCAAACACCTGTGATGCTAGCTAGCTGCTCGATCAGGGATCGATTTATAATTTCAAATAAACCAAAATCAAGGAGGCAAATTGTGGGCAGCAAAAACAGACAAGATAACCTAGGATTCTATTCTCCCGCAGATCTCAAAGAACCAGTCCAGATAGAACAGAAGTACCGAAACAAAATAATTGGGACTCTTTATGAAATGCTGTCACAGTACACAATGTAAGGGTTCCTTTCTGAATAATTACATTAATTTCTTAATATTAATATTGCTGTTGTACGAGATAGTGATAGGATTTCCGGCTCTTTCGATTCCAAACTGGCTCTTCAGGTTGTTTTGTTGCTTTAATTAATTTATTATTAACAATAATATAAAATCATGCACAAAAGGAATTACTAATGTAAAAAAAAAGTGGTTTTATTTATATATGTTTATATATAAATATATGTGGTGGCCCCTAGAGACAAAACACGTACAAACTCTAAAACACATTTCTAGCATGAACTGAACTTCCAAAACAGAGCTACCTAGATCACTTAAATTACACAATTAAAAGCATGAAAGCATATGTGTATTGTTTGTGTATTTATACACAAGCATTCATATATAGTCAAATAATTTAAAAAAATGTTCATTTACACAGCTTGTGGGCATAGGTTAATTGGATAATCCAAATTGCCACTAGGTGTGAATGTGCGAGTGAATGACAGTGCGAATGGTTGTCTGTCCCTGTGTGTTGGCCCTGCGACAGACTGGCGACCTGTCCAGGGTGTACCACGCCTCTCGCCCTATGACAGCTGGGATAGGCTCCTGCGCCCCCCGTGACCCTGAAAAGGATAAGCGGAAGCGAATGGATGGATGGGTTCATTTACACATTATTACCACACACTTCTGTGCTTCTGAGTTTTTACGTGTTTTGGAGTTTTTACGTGTTTTGGAGTTTGTATGTGTTTTTACGTGTTTTGGAGTTTTTACGTGTTTTGGAGTTTTTACGTGTTTTGGAGTTTGTATGTGTTTTTACGTGTTTTGGAGTTTTTACGTGTTTTGGAGTTTTTACGTGTTTTAACGTGTTTTGGGGTTTGTACGTGCTTCAGAGATCGTACGTGATTTGAAGTTCGTATGTGCTTTGTCTGTAGGGGCCACCGTAAATATACTTTTATTTATTCACTCCACATAAAATGTAATAAATAAATCATATAATACAAAAATCAACTATTCACATTTCAACTTTTAACTATTTAAATTTTCAGCTTTTTCCTTTTACAAATTTAAAGTGAAACAACACAAAACACTGCAAACCACAACACAATTAAATATAAATTAAAACATGAAAACAAAAAAAAGATGCATATTCTCTGTCATATGGGCCTGCATGAATAAACTTTCTGAATCCTTTATCATCTGCAACTGAAAATAGTAGTGGATTATTACTATACCTTTCTAATGTTGTCCCTGGCTCTTTCTCTCTCTCTCCCTCCCGCTCTGTTCCTGTGCTACTGAGTGTAACTACCGCCCTTCCCCCCTCTTCCCAGCGTAAAGCACAAGGCTCGCATGCTGAGTGAAGCGGGAAAAAAGTGTGAGAGAGGGTGAGAGAAAGAAAAAAAAAACCCCACGGCTCGCGATAAGGAGCCGGCTCGCGTCGTTCACGTCAAAGACCCAGCTCTAAGAGCCATTTCGTTCGCAACCGACCCATCACTAGTACGAGAGGCAGAGAACAATTGGTTAGCCCATCTGCCTCCCAATCTGGAGACCAGTGTTCGAGTCTGGCGTGACACACGATTCCAATGAACTGGCAATAGTGGTAAAACCATACATCCTGTGTCTCCAGACCTTGTCTGGACTATGATATCCAAAGTGTTTATTTTCGAATTTGCTCAAGAGTAAATTAATACTTCAGGACTGCAGTCAATTAATTATTGAAGTTTGGGAGAGGTGTGGCTGTTTGTCCACGCCCATTTTTTAAAAATTAAAATCAACTTTAGCTACATTGATTTGACATACGTCTATAATATACTATTTACGGTAATAACAATATGATTAGAAGAATTGAAGAACAGAAAAGCCCCCAGGAATAGTAATCAGTGTACTGTGGGTTGTTTTTCTGATGTTAAAATGATGTACCCAACCCACTCAGACTACATCCAGGTCATCAAAGCCCTGATTGTGAAGTATCCTTTCTTAAGAGATGTGCACGGAAATGGTTATGTGAGTACCTCTCCTTTTTTGTTTCTTTTATAGATTTTATTAATATAAAGTAAGCATAATTAACTACTTATATACATTTGAAACAACTAGGACACCTGGCACGGCCAACTCAAGAGAAAGTTCCAAGCAGAACGGGCTCCCCTAATCAGCAACGAAGAAGTGAATCGGGTTAAAGAAAAGTTTGGACGCACGCAGAAACGTCGGACCACAGAGGAATCCAGCAGCTCCTGTCTCTCTCGTAAGTCCTCACACCCTCAGCCTCTAAGAGCTAAGGTAAGATATGTAGTCTTATTATGTTCACTGTAAAGCTAAAAGTAAACATTAATTGAAAGAAACGTGTTAACAGATAACATTAACATAGAAAAAGGAACTTCACAGTTGATTTAACAAAAGTCAGCTCAACTTGCAATTCCTATTCAACATTTTTGCATTTTGTGTACAAATGGCCACATTTCTCATCAGATTTTACTTATGATAATACTGATATCTGCTTTGACAAAGGATTCGTGCTTTGTGGGGGAAGATGCAGCCTCCGTTGATGCTCATATCAAGGTGCTAAATGATCAGCACAAGAAGCTACATCCTGAAACAGCACTGGTGAAAGACCGCATGACAAAAACCTTTGCATGGAGACGTCAAGAGGTAGCTGATGTGTACTGTGGACCTATTAAAGAGATAGCCATTCCTGGGGACATCTGCAGGGGTAAGAATTGTTAAGATTGTTCCAGTTGTGCGATGAGGTTGATTTAATGCATCCCTGCCAAGACAACACCTGTCACTGCTTTGGCGAAAACTTCACTGCTGTTCTTCAAAATGTTCTTCAAATGACCAAGGATTTGCCACTGAAGACGGTCTACATGGAGGCAAGAGGGAATGCATTGGCTGAAGACATTACAGGTGCTAATTTGACCTCATACAAATAGTAAATTTTCATCTCTTCCAGGTGACTTACAGAACGCTCTGGAAATGAACAAAAGTTTTACAGATGTGCATTTTCAGGATAAAGTGCTTCAGCGTGTGTCTGCTATATCTGTCAGCAGTGTCAAATATGAACTTGAGGATGTTTTTGTAGTTGGCCGTGTACACACTGAAGCCAGACCTATATTCTTTAAAATCAAGTATATTTTGAATGTTGATACTTGTTGGGTATTGTGTGGGAAACTGTTACTTCCTTGCACTTATGAATGTCATTTCCATGCTTACCAAGTGGCAGTTGACAATGACTGGATGTTTTCTATAGTTGCATTGCTGTAGTGCATGTGATTTCATTGTTATACTAAATGTTACTTAAAATTGTGATTGTTATGGCTCTAATTGCCTCTAGGTGATGTACACCTATGTATCAGGTCTACATTACTAAATTTGTGTTTTGTACATTTAATCGATTTTCAAAATGCTACAAAAAACATTCAAAATTCCCTAAAAGCGCAATTTTAAAATGCCTAATTATTTGTTATTTGGCTTTAGCAGTCATAGTTTATGACTGAAAGTATGGTTTTATTCATTCTGTATTTTCTCTGCAGTTAAAGTTAATAAAAACTGAATGGAAAGAATAATAGCTTGGTTTTGTGTTAATAGTATTTGAACCATTTGGTGCAATTGGGTTCCCCAATTGCATTAAGTTGTTTAAATACAACTATTTAAGTTAATTTGAATATGAGCATGTAACACTTTAAATAAGTTTGAATAAATACAGCATCTTAGTACAACAAATTTAATGGTTTAAGTTAAAACATACTAAATACACTGAGTAAATAAACATAATGCACTTGAGTTACATTATCATATTTGCTTTGGGTTCTCGGGACTCTAATAAAGTACTTAAATAACCCAAAACTGTTTAAGTTATAAAACTTGAATCAATTGGTGCAATCGGTTTCCCCAAATCATTTGAGTTAACTTAACTTGTCAGGTTTTACAGTGTTTCTGCTCATCTGCAAATAATGGCATCCAGCGTTGAACTGAGACTTTAGAACGGCTGAACAGTGACTTGTGTCTGACAGAGGTTTGTTTGATGCGTCCACCATGTGCTGCTCCACCACAGATCCTATTTTCAAAATCGTAACATGAAATATGTTTAATTATATGCAACAAGTATTTGTTGAAACTAAACTTAATGTGCACTTGTGTAGCAGATTTCAAATGGTTGATTGCGTTGTGACGACAGACACAGACTGGCTGGAAACTGGATTTATTTCTAAAAGACAAAGTGCAGCAGCAAAATCAGTGTCACACAGCAATAGCAGGCCTCTCCTCATCCCAGTGTGGAGTCCATGCAGCTCTGCTTACAATATATAAAAGAAAATACAATCTACCAAAACAACAACCACTTTAAAATCAAATGTTATAGTGGGGTAAAACAGAGACAAATATGAAGCCACTAATAATAACTTGGATCAAGATGGATCAATTACACAATACATATTCAAACAACTTTAACTTTTCCCAACATGGCTGAAAATACTATTCAGTGTGCAGCCTCAGGTCATGAACTCATTATACACATAAAACAAAACCTATACATTTACACATACCTAAAAGACAAAGTGCAGCAGCAAAATCAGTGTCACACAGCAATAGCAGGCCTCTCCTCATTCCTGTGTAGCACAAGTAAGCAACACATAAACGGATGGTGTAACAGATAAAACGCAGTTCCAATAACTATTTTCCTCGTTCAAAGCAATCAAAAACACTTTGGGAGCTTTTAGCCATAAGAACTGATACTTAGCAAAGACAAATACACCAAATTTAAACGTATAATTTAGTACAGGGAGAGGAGCTGCAGAAAGTCTGCCTCACCAGTGTGGAGTCCATGCAGCTCTGGCTGGGAAACCCCACACATGCAACATGTTTACAAGTGGCGTCACACTGATTAATGCCCCGCTTCAACAGTGACACGTGGAACCTTAGTTTTACAAAAATTAAATTTACACAATAAAAAATAAATAAACTATATACAATACAGTTTTGAGAATGTTCACACTCAGTACAGTGGGGCAAAAAAGTATTTAGTCAGCCACCGATTGTGCAAGTTCCCCCACTTAAAATGATGACAGAGGTCAGTAATTTGCACCAGAGGTACACTTCAACTGTGAGAGACAGAATGTGAAAAAAAAATCCATGAATTCACATGGTAGGATTTGTAAAGAATTTATTCGTAAATCAGGGTGGAAAATAAGTATTTGGTCAATAACAAAAATACAACTCAATTCTTTGTAACATAACCTTTGTTGGCAATAACAGAGGTCAAACGTTTACTATAGGTCTTTACCAGGTTTGCACACACAGTAGCTGGTATTTTGGCCCATTCCTCCATGCAGATCTTCTCAAGAGCAGTAATGTTTTGGGGCTGTCGCCGAGCAACACGGACTTTCAACTCCCGCCACAGATTTTCTATGGGGTTGAGGTCTGGAGACTGGCTAGGCCACTCCAGGACTTTCAAATGCTTCTTACGGAGCCACTCCTTTGTTGCCCAGCCTCGTTTCATCTTCAAAGTTCTCACTGATGGAAGGAGGTTTTGGCTCAAAATCTCACGATACTTGGCCCCATTCATTCTGTCCTTAACACGGATCAGTCGTCCTGTCCCCTTGGCAGAAAAACAGCCCCATAGCATGATGTTTCCACCCCCATGCTTCACAGTAGGTATGGTGTTCTTGGGATGCAACTCAGTATTCTTCATCCTCCAAACACGACGAGTTGAGTTTATACCAAAAAGTTCTACTTTGGTTTCATCTGACCACATGACATTCTCCCAATCCTCTGCTGTATCATCCATGTGCTCTCTGGCAAACTTCAGACGGGCCTGGACATGCACTGGCTTCAGCAGCGGAACACGTCTGGCACTGCGGGATTTGATTCCCTGCCGTTGTAGTGTGTTACTGATGGTGACCTTTGTTACTTTGGTCCCAGCTCTCTGCAGGTCATTCACCAGGTCCCCCCGTGTGGTTCTGGGATCTTTACTCACCGTTCTCATGATCATTTTGACCCCACGGGATGAGATCTTGCGTGGAGCCCCAGATCGAGGGAGATTATCAGTGGTCTTGTATGTCTTCCATTTTCTGATGATTGCTCCCACAGTTGATTTTTTCACACCAAGCTGCTTGCCTATTGTAGATTCACTCTTCCCAGTCTGGTGCAGGTCTACAATTCTTTTCCTGGTGTCCTTCGAAAGCTCTTTGGTCTTGGCCATGGCGGAGTTTGGAGTCTGACTGGTTGAGGCTGTGGACAGGTGTCTTTTATACAGATGATGAGGTCAAACAGGTGCCATTCATACATGTAACGAGTGGGGGACAGAAAAGCTTCTTACAGAAGACGTTACAGGTCTGTGAGAGCCAGGGATTTTCCTTGTTTGAGGTGACCAAATACTTATTTTCCACCCTGATTTACGAATAAATTCTTTACAAATCCTACCATGTGAATTCATGGATTTTTTTTCACATTCTGTCTCTCACAGTTGAAGTGTACCTCTGGTGCAAATTACTGACCTCTGTCATCATTTTAAGTGGGGGAACTTGCACAATCGGTGGCTGACTAAATACTTTTTTGCCCCACTGTATATTATATCTCAGCTACACTTGCAGACAAATTTTGTCATTCCTTGTTTTGTTATAACTTTATCCTTCAATTTACCATTGTGTCTTTTTATCAACTAAGAAAAAAGTGATAAAAGGGACTCTGTGTATTTGTAATGTTAATGACAAGTCTTTAAGGTGGTCATCTGACCTCACTTGCTTTAATTTGCCAGACAATTACATGTTATGTTAATCGACTTTACTGAAAATAGGCTACTGATTTTTCTTTTTTTATGACAGTATGTATGTACAAGTCTTTGTAAATGAGACCACACACAGGGGCTTAGTGCCCGTTAATGCTGCTTTTATCCCCCTTGTCCAGGCAAGTCCATGCAGTAACACGAGAGGAGGGTAAGGTCAGGTTAGCAGGGATGGAACAGGGTAAAGAGGTTCCTTGTTAGCTCCGTTTTAAGGAGAATTTTGGTGTGAAAGCAAATAATACTGATGAATTTTAGAGTAAGTGTGTCACTTTGTATGGAGTTGAGTCTAAAAACATAATATGAAAATTAAAATAGATATGTTACCAAGCATATTCTCTGTTGTTCACCCTTTTCTTCTGTTCCATTTTCTGCTGGCAGACTTTGCATTTTATTTTTCTTTTAAGTAGCTTTTTCCTCTGAAGATATTTTATAAGCTTCAGTGGGCCTCTTTTCGAAATCTCCTCGTTAATTGGTTTTTTACGTCGCGTGAGATTTCCCATTTCTTTTGTCATTGTTTGTTATTAAGCCAACAGAGGAAGCCGCGCTTTTGCTGCTTCCTACATGACCAGTAGGAGACCACGATGCTGTGCCCTCTCACCGGTCATAATCAAGCTGGAGTAATGGCTTCCTCTATGAACACGAAAACCCCAGACCGATCTACCGGCATGCGGACCCGGGCAAAAAGGGGGAATAATAACGTGGACAAGATGGATGTTCGTGTTACCAGTGGTGAGTATTGTTTTTTAACCTCATTGTATTAGCTTATTTCATTGCTAACGGGTGTTAGCAATGAAATAAGCTAATTAGCAGGTAGCCTATTAGCAAGGAGCTTTTTGCTAGCTGCTATTAGGCGATTAGCTTAGCTTTTAGTTAGCTAAGCTAAGCTAACTATTAGCTTAGCTTAGCTAACTATTTAACTGATATTTAAAGAGTAAGCTTTAAATATCAGTAAAAACACTGTTCAGTTTATTTTATTAGTCGTTTCTTGGCTCAAGAATTAAATGAGGATTATCGCCTCTTGGCTGTAACTTATAATTGTGCTTTCTGTAATTTAGTTTGTCAGTCCTCCAGCTATTTTGCAGCATGTCTATGCTGTCTATATAAATTCACAATAAATGCTCTACATTGTACAATCTAATGCACTATGTTTGAAATACGTTAATATATAATTATAGTCAAATTGGGCAGTTTCTAAATACATAACTAAATATAGTTTGTAATGTCACCATTGTAGGCTATTTATCAATCACTGTAATGCTTTTACTGTTATTTAAATTCTACAAAGTGTACATTAGTATTATTGTTGTATTTGTTTTATTAATTTTATTTATAGCCAAGTCTCCTTTTGTGTTTAATTTTCTCTGGGTGTGACTGTTGCACAGCTGGCAGACAGAAGAAAATCACATGAGTTGTAAGATGAAGCTAGCGTGGCAAAAGGATAAGATTGATGAGCTCGTTAAAGAAAGAGACTATCTAAAGGAGCAACTAGCAGCATGTAAGTCCACTCTTAAAAACATTACATAGCTTGTCACATACTTCCTCTGCTTGAGCACTTGCATAAGCATTTTGTTGAGTAATTGTGTCTGTGTTGTCTTTTTAACTGTTTTACCAGCTCTCTCAAAGGAACCCACAAGTTTTGACCAGGATTCCAGTGAGGTATTGAGCATATCTTCACTGTCCTCTGATGGGTATTTTGATGAGAGTTCTGACTCCTCCATGAGCACAACTTCATCAGATAAAGACAGGAAGAAGAGGAAGAGGGGCAAAGCAAAAAAGCACAAGAAGTCAAAGAAACATGACCAAAAACCAAGAACAAGAGGTAAAGTGATTAACTCAACAGTTTGATTTTGCATGCGGTGTGTTACGTTACTACACTATAACATTACATCAATGATTATGTTCTCTCAATTGCAGTCCAGAATCCTAAGCACGTGGTCACCCGGTATAACAAGATTTTGAGGCTGTTCAAAAGAGGAGGCACCATGTCTGCTGCCTTTAAACGTCTGGGAGTGGACCGGGACACGATCGTGGCAACTGCTCCAATTGCTGAGCTATTCATTGTTGCACCTGAGAGGTTTAAAGCATTAGAAAAAAACAAGCAGGGACACAAACCTTCATTGTTTGCGACACAGCGTGCTGCAGCAATCAGTGCAGATCCAGAAACAGAGGAAAAATTCAAAGCATAAGTCTTCAGGGAAGTTGGTTCCTCTTAAAACAAAGAAAGATTAGATTTTTGTTGTTTTACATGGTGAAACGTGGTGAGAGTCCACCATTGTTAACAGCTTAAAAAAAAGACAAGTTATATATTCCAGTTGATTGTAAAAAGAAAAAATGACACACTTGATTTTTGTTTTTTATGTTTTATTATTATTTTACTGTTATAAATTCTGCAGTTTTACTTTAATGATCACACATGTGATACACTTCATGTAAAGAGCTACGGGTCGTATAATTTGCATCCAGCCGTGTTCTGTATTACTTCAAATATTGGCTGATAGTTTATGACACTTTTTTTATTTTGTATCAACATTTGTGTGTCTAATCTGTAAGCATTGTTCTGATGTTTTTGTGACTGGCATCTTAAAAATACAGTGTGTTCTGGATCTACCCTGTGTGTTGTCATTTGTTTTTTGTTACACTGCATTTTAGAAACTTTCACATCTATAAATAGGTTGTAAGGTATATATGGTCCCCACTTTAGATGAGCTCACTCAAAATACTTTACTAACAAGTAGCAAATGGTTTGTAACTTCTTAAATAAGTTTATTAAGGTATTTATGAGTATTTATAGATAATCTATCGAAAAAGAAGTTGGTCGATAGTAGTGATGGGATTTCCGTCTCTTTCAGCTCCGAACCGGCTCTTCAGGTTGTTTTGTTGCTTTAATTAATTTATTATTAACAATAATATAAAATTATGCACAAAAGGAATTACTAATGTAAAAAAAAGTGGTTTTATTTATATATGTTTATCCGGTCGTTAAGTGATGAGGTGACGAATCCTACTTCCGGGCCTAAAGTAGTCTGTGTTTAATATGGCTTTTGTGTTGTTAACATGTTTAATGTTTTGTATTTTCTTCTATTTAATCTCAAAAAGCTCCTAAAACAGTCAGTGATCACTGTTGACCTCCCTCGGCTTTTATTACCGCTAATCATATATTTAAGCTCAGTTTTTAAAACCTTAGGATGTAACTACAGCCCAGCCCATGCAGCAGTATATGAATGACTAACCTCGTATTGTGGATGGATTATCTCAGTTGTTCTCCTGACTGAAGTTTGGTCCTTTTACAGCATCCTGCCATGCGATTACATTTGTTCCTGACCACCGAGAACACTCACGTTAACTTTTATCGAGTGGAAAAAAAGTTAGCTTGTTTATATTATGCTAACATAGCTGTGTAGCTAGCGGTCACGTAGCACATCATTATATACCAGCTAGCCAAACTTCAGTAACCCTACAAACGTCACTGCTGTTTAGTTTTCTGTCTTCATTTATGTTGGAAGTGATAACAGAGCTGTACGTTTGAATTTGTTTCCAAAATCCCGCAGTCAGGACATGCTATATTGTATTTAGATAGAAGCTAGCGAGCTAACTTCCTGCTAACCTCTAACTCTGTTAAATGTCATAAATTCCGTTTTCATGGATGCCTGGATGTTAAACTCAATTGTTACACCTGGTAGAGCAGAACGCTGATCATTTTATTAAAGATGAAAGACTTTAGACAGTTTTTCAACTCTCAGTAATGCCATAGTGATCGTTTGATATATGGACCTGGAGTTTAGGCCCAGACACGACTAGTGACGACCGGATATATAATTATATGCGGTGGCCCCTAGAGACAAAGCACGTACAAACTCCAAAACACATTTCTAGCATGAACTGAACTTCAAAACAGAGCTACCCTAGATCACTTAAACTACACAATTGAAAGCATATGTGTATTGTTTGTGTATTTATACACAGGCACTCATATATATTCAAATAATTAAAAAAAAAAGTTCATTTACCTGTTACTACCACACACCAAATCCGGATGTTGGTACTTGCTGGCTTGTGTAGCCACGAGGTAAGTTGAGTTTTTATGTGCTTCTGAGTTTTTACGTGTTTTGGAGTTTTTACGTGCTTCAGAGTTTGTACGTGTTTTTACGTGATTTGAAGTTTGTACGTGTTTTGTCTCTAGGGGCCACCGTAAATATACTTTTATTTATTCACTCCACATAAAATGTAATAAATAAATCATATAATACAAAAATCAACTATTCACATTTCAAATTTTAACTATTTAAATTTTTAGCTTTTTCCTTTTACAAATTTAAAGTGAAACAACACAAAACACTACAAACCACAACACAATTAAATATAAATTAAAATATTAAAACAAAAAGAAGATGCATATTCTCTGTCATATGGGCCTGCATGAATAAACTTTCTGAATCCTTTATCATCTGCAACTGAAAATAGTTGTGGATTATTACTATACCTTTCTAATGTTGTTGTCCCTGGCTCTCTCTTTCTCTCTCCCTCCCGCTCTGTTCCTGTGCTACTGAGTGTAACTACTGCCCCTCTATGGGCTCAAAATGTGGTCATAAATATTTTGTACTTGTAAATCAGGATTTTTATGTGTAAAAAAGACAATGTTTACAAATATGGACACACAATCACAGAAATGCAGTGACACATAACCAGAGGTGGAAAGTAACGAATTACATTACATTGTAATTGTAATTTTTTGTGTATTTGTACTTTCATTTTTAAAGTCTGTACTTTTACTTTTACTTAGTATATTTTTTAAAAAGTATTGTAGTTCGCTCAAAGAAACCGATGTGAACCCCGTATTTAACGGACCATTTCGGCTTCAAGTGCAAGAAAGGCAACAGCTTTATTATGCAGTGTAAGCTGTGTTTGCCCAGAGAGACCGAGTTAGCAGCTTTTAAAAATTCCAAATCAAACCTGCACAGGCATGTAGAGGTAAGTTAAATCCAACTCGTACCGTTATGGTAGCAAAAAGGCTGTGCTCAAATTAATCACATTAAGTTAAGACATCTGTGAAGAACACAGATAACGTTGGTTGGTACTAGCAACTTGCTGTAATCGGGCACGTTGTTGTCCACGCAACTTACATTTTTTTACTGGGTTTTTACTGGGTTATAGTTTTGTATTGTAAACACTGTGATACCTGACAGTTTGCTTGATTGGTTTGATGACCATTATCCATTTTCATGTATAGACTTGCAGTTTAACTGCCACTGCACTTTAAAAGTTTTTCTTTTCACTAAAAAAAGAACTACTTTGAGATTTATATCCCACTGTCTTTTTTTGCACTACTCAGAAGCGGCTGTCCTCCTGCTGACAGAAAAGTAACTATGTAACTTTTACTCTGAGTACATTTTTAGACAGGTAATTTTACTTGTACTTGAGTAAAATTTCAGCAAAGTAATAGTACTTTTACTTGAGTAAAATATTTTAGTACTCTTTCCACCTCTGCACATAACCCATATCCAGAAAGCAATGTTTACAAACATGGATGCAAACATAAACACAGACATAGAAACAGACACAAAATATTCAGTTTTTTTCATTTGAGATTCTTGAGTTTAGACATTTAAAATACATAATTCCACTCTTCCAGTGATTTAAAGAATACGAGCTAGTAGTATTCATTCAGATGTGTTCTAGCTCTAAAATTTATTTTGCAATTAGACAGTTTGTCTTATGTACGTTTTCAAGCTGTTTAGCTAGTTTCCAGGTTCTTCTGTGTGAATTTCAGTTCTGCGCTTTGGCTGTCAGGTGAATGTTTCGCTGTATTTCAGCCCATTAAACATGTTTTTCAGCAATTATAAAAATTCAACTCAAACTATTCGGCTATTAGCATTCACACTGCATTTTCTACAGGAAATGCATTTTATATACCAGTTTCAGTTACTGTTGTTCATGTGTTAACAGAATAAGTTCAAATTGTATTAAAAATAATACCATCAATTATGTTACTGGACTACACTTGCTGGACTTAGTAAGTGTTAGTTAGGAAGTGTTTTGAGAACTATAAGAGAGTCTTACAAATGTCTTTAATATAGCTGCAGACTCATGTAGAAATATGAATGAGTTTATAAAAATTGATTTCTGCTATGGTGTGCTGTGACAGGCAGGTTGTAGGATCCAAACACAGGACTCTTACGTGGAATGAAACTTAAATTGGCAGTTTTTATTGCTGGAAAAACATTTTCATTAGAGATAAACGTCACAAAAAACAAACCAAAAACTCAAAACTCATAGAAACTCAACCTGACTCAAGAAACTAAGAAACAAGAACTAGAAAAACAAATCAGGAATTATGAACAAGAATTTAGTAAATAACATGAAGGGAAAAAACACCCAGCCCACTGAAAACTAAAGAAAACCCAAAAACATGAACAACAATCATCAAGGAACATATTTACAGTTACTGGAACACCAATACTGGGTTGCAGACAGTTTCAATGTAAGTCAGCGTCTTTTGGGCTGCAACAACAGCAGAACAGACTTCTCAGTCTTTTGAAGAAGCCCTTTTTCTTCTTCTTCTTATTGAGCTGAAGGTCTTTGCACTTAATACTGGATTCAGGTTCAGGAAAAGGTTCTTCACAGGGAACATCAGGAACTTCCGAAAGAGATCCTTTGATCTTCGCCTTTAACACTGGATTCGGACTCGGCAAAGGGTTCCTCACAGGGAACGTCAGCCACTGCCACACTTTCTGAAAGAGGTCCTTCACTCGTAAGGTCTTCAGCCTTCAGACTAGATGAACTTTCAGCAAGAAGTTCCTCACAGGGAACGTCAGGCTCTGGAACACTTTCTGAAAAAGATCCTTCAGCTGGTGGAACATTTGCCATTGAAAGACCGTCAGAGGAGCGCTCTTCATTTGTGTTCTTCACATCAGGAAGACTTGAAGGGGGCTCAAAGATTTCAGATATCCGGACCAGTGCTACATCAGCAATGGTCTTCAGCAACACTGGCGCAAGGTTTGCAACTTTGATAGACAGAATTTCTTGAGGAAATTTCTGCCTGATCTCCGTCAGGATGCTGTCGACCATATCGTCTCGGATGGAGCGGGTGAAGATGGCCTGTGTTTCCATCACCGTTAGACTCTTGGAGACACGATCTAAAGTGGCCTTGGTGACACTCGAGGAGAGGATGCTTAGACTCTGGGAGGCCATGTTTAGGAGGGGACGAGGAGGAAGCTTCCAGAAGCCCTGGAGAACACAGGGAACTACCTCGATCACTACCTCCTGCGCGGTGAGCAGTTTGCTGTTATGCTGTTCCTGCTGCTTCCTTTTAGGATTTCAATGTAATCCTTCACCACGCTCAGGAGTTTAGGTGCTCTGTAGGAAAACATTATAAGAGTTATCTTTTAAACATATTGAAAGCATCACTTAAATATTGAAACACTGTAGCTGGACTGTTAACCCTGTAATGCCCTTTGTATCATACTTGATACATGAGTTTCTGTGGCCTCTATCTCATCAACATGATCAGTACTTGCCACAATTTCAAAATGTTATGGACAAAACTCTTTTTTTGTCTAACGTTGACATTGTTGTTAACAAAAAGTTGCCAAAAACACCCAGTGTATCAAATTTGATACAAAAATGTAATAAATACATAATAAAAGTATATCATACACAACATGGCAAAGCAAAAACCAATTTCTGGCTTTTGTTTAAAGGGTTAATAAAGATCTCAGTTCCAAAAAATCTGAATTTTCGGGCTATTTTTTGATGGGTTGGGTTAGGGCTGTGCGATATGACCAGAATCTCATATCCCGATATAAAACATCTATCGTCCGATAACGATATAAATCACAAACATGTAACATTTTCTGTAAAGTCTGTGAATCTCGGGCAGCTCGACTTGTGTGAAGTGTTTCCAGCTGTGCGTCATGTAGCTGGAGTCGAGTTTTAACCGATGCATGAAACGATACATTTTTAGACATAAGTTGTAACGGCGCCGTTTTCTTTGTGAGTATTTCTTACACGGCGTGCTGCGGGGAAAAGCCTGTTCTAACGTTTGAGTCTAAGGTTTATTTTTTAGCACCTGGCGTCTTTTTTACTTCTCATCCGTAAATAATCTGCTCTTTCACCTGATTCAGTTTATTTTGAAAAGTCTCAACAGGATCTTGAGCTTTATTGTGAAAGGTTTATGTGGAAAATAAACAAGCGGACACGCCGTGGTTTTACCATCGTTGTTGCTAACGACAACGCATAAAAACAGGCGCTTGTCCGTCTGTAGTGTGGTTATATTAAATATAAGAGAAAGAGAGAACTTTAAGAAATTAATAATAACTACAGTGACATCAAAACCATGAAAAAATATTGCTGTAAACAGTTTATTTTTGCGACACCACGAAACAAACGACAGCGTAAAATGAAACGATAGACGTTTTTATATCGAACAGCCCTAGGTTGGGTCTTACAGGGTTAATAACTGTATATTACATGTGACTCACTGAAATTAAGAGGTATGGCCTCTGGGAACTGAAGAAGCATTCTGGCTTGAAATTCAACGTCCCTCATTTTATTGATGACGTTCACCGCCCACACCTGAAACAGAAAACACGTTTACAGTGCGCTTATGTTTAAAGGTTTTGTGAACATAATGAAAAAAAGAAATTTCCAAAGTCTTGTGAGTTTTCTCGTCTTACCGGCCTTAGAAGAGGTTTGGCTTCCTCTTCTTCAAAACCCTCTAATTCAAACTTCCACAGCCTTCAAAAGAAAGCAAAGCAGAGGTTTTCTCTCAGCATTTACACGTCATCACAAACAAACTTTCAGGTTTCACACTGCTCTCTGAGTGTCTCCCTGCTCTTCTCCACCAAAAGATCTCTCAGATCTTCAGCAGTGAGGTTCGGTGGAATTAGATCTTCCTGCTGAAGTCTGAGAAACTCCGTCATGATCGCAATCTAAAAGTAAAGGAGACATTTAATCACCACCACTCTCAGGTCCTCAGAAATGACCTGATATGTTCTGTCAGCTTTGGTTTGCATGAATCTGGGTCTAACCTGAGTCCTGTAGCCCGGAAGATGCCAGCAGATCTTTACAGCTGTTTCATAAATCGGTGTGTCTGTCAAAGAAATAGCACTTTTAGTCATTGTTACTTAAAATGATTCTCAGTTTGTCAACTTTTAAAACTACATCAAATTCTTCAAATTATTGAAATGCAGTAAAAGCAAAAACTTCACATACCCTGATAGGTTTATAGATTCTTTGACTTGATTCCATTTAGACGTTTTCAAATCACAGTCAGGAAGAAAATCTTTAACTGCTCTCCAACGATGGCGTACGGGGGGATCTCGACCTGAAAACGCTCTCAGCTCGGTGGTCTCGCACAGATGAGCTCTTTTGACAGTCTGATGTTTATTTATGAATGCAGGATTTCTTGAACAGTCACCATAGAAACTTGATGCAGCTTCATGTTATTAAATTAAAAGAAAACACTGTGTGTTTTGCACTACATTGCACTAAACTTATCATATAAGTAAATAAAGTGTGGGTTAGGTCACTCCTATGAAACAAGCCACACAAACCGATGGATCAGAAAAGACAAAGTCAACCTAAAGCATGCCTTTTCATATTATCTGCTTATCTCCATTTTGTTACAGTAGATGGGAACTTATGCAGTAAAGCAATGGCTTACAAAACAGTGGACTGTGGACTAATGCAAACAGCCTGACAGCAGCTGGTATATACACAGCTTTGGATAAACTGGCCTTTAAACAGCCCAGAGGAAGAGACCTCTGTACCGTACGGGCTAGAACGGTCATTCTTAGACTCTTCTGTTCAGAAGAGTTGGGGGAATCTTCAAGTGCTCATAATTAAAATATGAATTATTAAAGATATATGACTTGTAATGTACCATAACTGAGTAGAGGCAAAGCGAAAACTGCCTTGACTTGCTCTCAAACAACGGTTTGTAACTCTAAATCTATAGGGAGCATTGATATCATTCTTTCACCATAAGATACAGCAGGCTTTGGTGAACAGTTAAGGAAATTTTCAGGACTCTGTGGAAATCCATCAAAAAGATATGACAAGAGAAAAAAGTGCTTCATTTTCAGAGTTTGAAATTTTAAGAAATCTGAGAGAAGTACCGATTTCCTACCCTCAAACAAACGTAACTCATGGCAGAACGGTAATAGGTGATAATGTTTTATTTATTTATTTTTGCCTGTCCCGTTTGGCTCTTTTGCCATCAGAATTATTGTCTAAAGGTGAAGAAAGATGCCCAACGGATTTACTTTACCAAATGGACCATCCCAGCCTTGCCGTAATGGTCTATTTGATTCATTAGATTAGATTTAATTTAGTTTATTTTCACTTGCTAAATACGGGACAGATTTGACTGGAGAAAAGAAAGAGGGAAAGATTAAAAAAAATCTTGAATTGTGAACGGGAAGTGTCTGACGATATCCTGGCACAAGCCTCATGTTTTAACTTTGCTTTGTTACAGAGATACGACGAGTCAAAAATGCGTCTCATTAGAGAATTCCAGCGGTGATTTCGAGCAAACTCTCCATTGAGTTTCTATGGAGAGTTTTCAGACTTTGTGTTGCTCTGAGGAGATTTGCCAAAACTCTGTAACTCCCACAAAAACTGAGAGTGACATTTTCTGAAAGCCAGCAAAAATGCCTAGGTTTTGATGTATAATTTGTGGAGTGAAAATTAAGTAGCACGTAGTTCTTAGGACATGAAGACAAAATTCAGAAAGGTCCAGTGGGCCACTCTAAACCAACTGCATAGCAACCATAACAACGCATGTATTCTCTGAAAAATCACAATGATGCAACTGAAAACTTAAAGAGGGATAAGATAAAATAATTTAAATAAAATATAAATTAAATAATATTAAAAAATCTTATATTATTATACGATATTATTGTGCACATTTTGCAAAAACACAGACAGACACAACAGTGCCCTGGAGCTCTACAGAGAGGCACAAAGTCAAACATGACTTTCAGTAGCACCAGTGAACCTTTGAAAGACCTGTAACAAGCAAACTGATCAAAAGAGCTGTAAATAAACAGACACTTGTCTGGCAATGCTGTGTGTTACGGCTCGTTGTACTATATATATATATATGAATAAAAATACCTGAGATTGTGTACCAAGCCCCAAGTGCGACAGAAGAAGGATTGTTGAGTGTGAGAGGAACTGACCTGAAAGATAGGATCATGACCAAACTTGAAACCTGGATCCCACGTTGCCGGTTACCAAGGCTACGTGAAGTACCCTCAGAAGGTCTGCTAGATGATGTTAATGCATCACTACAGGTGAAAGTGTGACTGTGGGTCCAGTAATCATACACATAGGGACTGGAGAATAGCACGTGTAGTACAAAGAAAGATAACCCTTGTAAGGTTGTAACCCTTCTTACAACAAAAGAACAAAACCCAACACAAAACAGAACCAAATAAGAAATTACAACCATACTGAAGCTAGGAGGCATCCCGCCACCACACAGTGAGAACAACATCCTACCAACTGACACAATAACAGTGTTGGGAAGGTTAATTTTAAAATGTATTCCACTACAGATTACAGATTACATGCCCCAAAATGTATTCTGTAACGTATTCCGTTACGTTACTCAATGAGAGTAACGTATTCTGAATACTTTGGATTACTTAATATATTATCATGCTGTTTACAACTACATGAATGTACTATTGCTGTGATTTATTACTGTTACTGAAGGTCCGCGGCTCCGAACCGTAGTAAAGGGACCTCTGGCTAATATGGTGGGTTCTGTGTCGGCTCGTAGCTGAAAACTAGCTTTGTGACCTTTGACATCAAAATCAGTCAAGTTGTTTTATTTTGTCTCTATTGCCATTTTCCCCTTTTGTCTGTGTTCTTACTTATGATTAAAAATAATAATTCATATTTTAATCACTAATGTAAACAAATTATCACTCCAAGTCCTGGAGGACATCATGCTGCAGCAAAGTGTTGATGCAGCATGATGAAAGAAATACTAGGACTTTTTATTTCCATCCAGACCAACAACTGGCCCTGTAACTGCCCTGTGAGGACGAGAAGTCTGTGTTAGAAACACACCAAAGACGTCTGAGTGTCACACAATGGTACAAATTGTGTGTAATTACCAGAAATTATTAGATTTTTAGGTGAAAGCACTATGACTGTGACAAAATATTGTTGTAAGCTGATAAGTTAAGTTGTCACTTGAAATTTGAATTATAAAGACAATTAAGTCCACGTTTGAATAATAAGAGAATTACATTCACTTTGGATGATAACACATCGCTAAAGGATATGATTTGTTTTAATTATGTGTGTGTGTGTATGGAGGGGGCTTTTTTCCAAGACTCCTCAGGCTCCCCAGCATCTGTTCAATTTTATTTATATAGCGCCAAATCACAACAAAAGTTGCCTCAAGGCGCTTCATAGATACAGAGAAAAACCCAACAATCATATGACCCCCTATGAGCAGCACTTTGGCGACAGTGGGAAGGAAAAACTCCCTTTTAACAGGAAGAAACCTCTGGCAGAACCAGGCTCAGGGAGGGGCGGGGCCATCTGCTGTGATTGGTTGGGGTGAGAGAAGGAAGACAGGATAAAGACATGCTGTGGAAGAGAGACAGAGGTTAATAACAGATATGATTCAATACAGAGAGGTCTGTTAACACATAGTGAGTGAGAAAGGTGACTGGAAAGGAAAAACTCAATGCATCATGGGAATCCCCGGCAGCCTACGTCTATTGACCCTGTGCACGAGAAAATGCTAACTTCCTGGTTTGAGACCGGATGTGGGGTTGTACATTTCCGGTAGCTTTACTTTGAGGTCAATCGCTACTGCGAAGATATACTCCAAAATCATTTCCACAACTCGAAAACGGAAAGATGGCGTTAAGTTACAAAGAGCAGAAGGTGGGAACACTCACCACTGTTGTGTCATAAAAAATCTAATGATCAACTTTGACGTTTAAAGAGTTTAGATCATCAGTTGTTTACATCACTCAACACAAGCAGAACTGCAGCAGAAGACACATCGTCCACATTCAGAAGCACATCTCTGTATAGTGACTGGTCTCATGATTTAAACAGGCAAATGTTCAGCATTCAAACTACAGGTGAAGAAGTCAAACCAGATGTTTCCCGTTATGTCGATATCAGCTAGTCAAGTACACACCTACACAGCATGTTAACAAACCGTGAAAAAAGACACACAAAAAATGAATGATTGCTGGGTTTCTATACATTAGTATTTACGAAGGGTATGTTGTGACTTACCTTCAAAATTACAGCGGTCACTCGCTATAACGCGGTTCACCTTTCACCTCGCTGTTTCGCAGATTTTTTAGTGCAAGTTTGCATGCTTATTTTATGTCACATTGTGTCCTGCGTCCTGATCGCTGCAGACGATCTCCTCCTGTACAGAATTGCTGCATCGATGCTAGCAGTGTGACTCTGAAGTGCAGTGCTGTATGTCCACGATGTCCACGAAACGTTTTGCACCGTCAAAAAATAAAATTGGCTACTTGATTTCACCTATCACTGGTTATTTTTAGAACATAACACCCGCGATAAACGAGGGACAGCTGAGAAATATAACATTTGAATCCCTTTTCTCTTTTGCTCTGAGGCACGGGGAAAAATATTGACAAGTCGATGAACATCATTTACAGATATATTGGGTAAAGGCCCGAGACATCTATAGAAATGTAAATCGCCGCTTGATTCATTCATTTGCTTAACTTGTCCGTAAACCAGGCGCGAATAGGACACCGGACACAAAGCTCCCCACAGGAGTTTCTGCACCGGAAGGAGCATATGCTAACGTGCACATAGTCAATTGCAGCATAACTAAGGGAGGATTCAGGGTCACCTGGTCCAGCCCTAACTATATGCTTTAGCAAAAAGGAAAGTTTGAAGCCTAATCTTAAAAGTAGAGATAGTGTCTGTCTCCTGAATCCAAACTGGAAGCTGGTTCCACAGAAGAGGGGCCTGAAAACTGAAGGCTCTGCCTCCCATTCTACTTTTAAATACTCTAGGAACAACAAGTAGGCCTGCAGAGCGAGAGCGAAGTGCTCTAATAGGGTGATATGGTACTACAAGGTCATTAAGATAAGATGGGGCCTGATTATTTACGACCTTGTATGTGAGGAGCAGGATTTTGAATTCTGGATTTAACAGGAAGCCAAAACAGGAGAAATCTGCTCTCTTTCTAGTCCCTGTCAGGACTCTTGCTGCAGCATTTTGGATTAGCTGAAGGCTTTTCAGGGAGTTTTTAGGACTTCCTGATAATAATGAATTACAGTCGTCCAAGAGTAAGAATCTGGTTAGATACCATATCTATCTATCTATCTATCTCTAATCATATCTACGGACATAAATTAGTACAATAGAGCGAAGTGCTCTAATCTGTTGTGTGCAGTAAGTGGACTTTTGTCTTTAAACTAAATGAAAGGAAAAACAGTTGAGGCGACGTCTCATCAGTGTATCCTGGCGCTTCCTCAGCAGACGTGGGTCTCGTTCACCCAGGTGACATCCACGCCAGTCTGGCTCTATTTAATGCCTCTTGGGTGGCATGGAGGTCCAGCCTGGAGGCTCTGTGTGTAGATGTTTGCAGATGTTTACCTGGAACCAGCTCACAGTTTGGATTCAGGAGACAGACGCCCTCTTTTTTTAAAGATTAGGATTAAAACTTTCCTTTTTGATAAAGCAAATATTTGGGGCTGGACCCTGAATCCCCCCTTAGTTACAGTTCAGTACGCCCAGGCTGGTGGTGACCTCCTATTTCACTCACTATGTGTTTATACAGCACTCTGCATCCAGTGATTGCTCTTTTTTATTTTCTGTGTTTGTTGTACTTCTCCCTTTATCCCCAACAGTCAGAGCAGAAGAAGGAAGGCTGAGCCTGCTTCTTCCTGTTGAAAGGGAGTTTTTTGTTCCCACTTTAGCCAACACTTTGCTCAAAGACCGTTTTCTGATTTTTTTCAGGGGGGTTGGAAGGGTTGCCTCTGTCTATCTCTATCTCTAAGGTTTTTATCTTACAGTATAAAGCACTTTGAGCAGTGGTTGCATAATACAGCTGAATTAACTAATCTGTCAGATGAAAATCTGTTATTAAGTGTAGTCAAGTCAAGTTTATTTATAAAGCACATTTAAAAACAACCAAGGCTGACCAAAGTGCTGTACAATAAAATACAAATATAAAATACAATAAAACACAAGTACATAAAACACCTCACTGATAAAAACAATAAGTTAAAACAGTAAGTTAAACCTTGCTAAAAGCCAATGAGAAGAGGTGAGTTTTAAGAGCAGTTTTAAAAGTTCCTAGGCTTGTGGAGAATCTGATGTGAGGAGGTAAACTGTTCCACAGTCTGGGTGCAGCCACAGCAAAAGCCCTCTCTCCCCTAGTCTTTAATCTGTACCTGGGAACATCTAAAAGCATCAGGTCTGCTGACCTCAAAGAGCTCCTGGAGCGGTAAATGCTAAGAAGCTCTGCCAGGTAAGGAGGTGCAGTACCGTTAAGAACCTTAAAAACCAGCAGTAAAATTTTAAAATCAATCCTAAAAGCAACTGGGAGCCAGTGGAGAGAGCAGAGGACCGGAGTGATGTGGTCTCTCTTTTTGGAACCGGTCAGCATGCGAGCAGCAGCGTTCTGCACCAGATGGAGGCGATGCAGACAGGAACGATCTAAACCAGCATAAAGGGAGTTACAGTAGTCCAGCCGTGATGTAATAAAAGCATGGACCACCCTTTCTAGATCGTTCCTGCACAGGTAGGACTTGACTTTAGCTAAAATCCGTAGATGATAAAAAGATCCCTTGACTACGGAGCTGATTTGTTTATCAAATTTAAAAGCACTGTCAAAAGTAACACCGAGGCTCTTAATGGAGGAAGTACATTTGGAAGTTAGGGGTCCCATAAAATCAGAGGAAAGGTTGGGGTCTTTAGGAAGCCCAAACACAATGACTTCAGTTTTACTTTCATTTAGATGTAGGAAGTTAAGAGCCATCCAAGTCTTAATGTCAGACAGACAGGAGAATAACAGCTGCAAAGAGTCCTTACAGTCTAACCTCAGAGGGAGGTAGATCTGAATGTCATCAGCAAAGGTGTGGAAGGACACATTATGTTTGCGCAGCACATCGCCCAGAGGGAGCAAATACAGAGTAAACAGCAGGGGGCCTAGAATGGACCCCTGAGGTACACCACAAGTTAAAGGAGCTCTGGGAGATGACAGTTCGCCGAGGTGGACAGAAAAACTCCTGTTATCCAGGTAGGACTGGAAAAACTTTAAGACAGTACCTTTCAAACCGACACAGTGTTCTAGGCGGGATAACAGTATGTTGTGATCAACAGTGTCGAAGGCTGCTGTCAGGTCTAAGGTTACTAGGACAGCAGCACAACCAGAGTCTACAGTTAAAAGCAAATCATTAAAAACTCTCAGTAAGGCGGTTTCAGTGCTGTGACGAGCTCTAAAACCAGACTGAAACTTCTCATAGAGACTGTTGTTGTCTAAAAATGACTGGAGCTGCCTGAGGACAACTCGCTCCAGTACTTTGGACAGAAAGGGCAGATTGGAGATGGGCCTATAGTTAGAGAGTATAGATGGGTCCAGGTTAGGCTTTTTGAGGAGAGGTTGAACAACAGCATGCTTAAAAAGTGTTGGGAAACAACCAGAGCTGAGACAGGCATTGATCAGGACCAGAAGGACAGGTCCAACTGAGTCCAGGACCTGCTTCAGAAGACGAGAGGGGATAGCGTCAGTGGAACAGTTGGTAGACTTGACCTTGCAGACTGTTTCATGCAGCTGAGAAAGAGAGATTAGCTCAAACTGGTTAAAGGCAGATTGGCACGAGGGAGAAACACAGGGATTGAAAGGTGGAGGTGGAATGACAGACTGCAGGGAGGAAATCTTATTAACAAAACAATATAAAAAGTCATTGCAGAGGGTGGCAGAAGGTGTGAGGCAAGTGGACGTATGAGGATCAACAATGGAGTTTAAAACACGAAACAGAGTCTGAGGTTTATGGACATTACTGCTGACCAGGTTAGATATGTAGGAGGACTTAGCCTCTTTAGCAGCTTTCTGATAAGTTAAAAGAGAGTCTCTCAGGATATTGAAGGAGATTTGCAGCTTGTCCTTTTTCCACTTTCTCTCAGCACACCTGCAGGAGCGCCTGAGAGCACGAACAGAGTCTGTAATCCAGGGTTCAGTGTGAGCTTTGGGACAGAGTGATTTTAGGGGAGCAATGGAGTCCAGAATAGAAGTGCATGTTGAGTTAAAAAGAGCAGTTAAATCTTCTGCACACAGGGAGTCAATCCAGTCCACCGTGGAGAGCTCAGAGTTGTTGAAAGCAGCAGAGAACTGGGATGGTACATGGGTATTGATGATCCGGTGGCGGCGTGAAGGAGCTTTAACTGCAGCAACAGAACATTGTGCAGTGGCAGAGAACAGAACAGGAAGGTGATCAGAGATACACGCACTCTCACAGATTTCAGAGACGTGGATACTCAGGCCGTGAGACATGACGAGGTCCAGTGTGTGACCTTTCTCATGTGTGGAGCCAGACACACACTGAGTCAGGTTAAAAGAGTCCAGCAGTGATACAAAGTCTCTAACCAGAGGTTTAGATGGACAACACACATGGATATTCAGATCGCCAACAATAAGAAAATGATCAAAATCTACTGAAAGTCCTGATAAGAATTCCCCAAACTCACTGATAAAACCCTTGTTGAATTTGGGAGGACGGTACACTACTGCACACAGTAATGGAGTAGATGAGTTCAGTTTAAAAAGCTGCAGTTCAAAGCTGGAAAAGGAGAAAGATGAAATCTGATGACAGTCATAAACTGATTTAAAAACACAGGCAAGGCCTCCACCTTTACCAGAAGACCTGGGAGAGTTGAAAAAACAACAGCCTGGAGGAAGAAGCTCAGAGAAAGCCACAGTCTCACCAGCATGTAGCCAGGTCTCAGTCAGGAACATAAAATCCAGTTCATGAGAAGAGAAGAAATCCTTGAGCAGAAACGTCTTATTGGAGAGGGATCGAATGTTGATCAAAGCCATAGATAAGGTGAGATCAGTAGCTGTCATCGGGGTTGATGTGCGGCTGAGTGGGCGGAGGTTTGAAATAACGGTACCAAGTCTGCGGATCCGTGGCTGGAGAGGAGCCGATGACCCAGCACCCGGAACAGGAGCAACCAGCGACGTACTTGAAGAGTCACGCAGGAGAGGAGCAGGCATCAGGCGCGGGCCGGAGGTCGAAGAGAGTCGCTCACCTGAGGAGAACGCCACCGCCGGCATGGCGAGGAGCAAACCAGACGACTGAAGGAAGCGCGGGCTGAGAAGCGGGCCCGCCAGTGAGACAGGAGCAGCACCAGGCGGAGTTGGAGAGACAGTGCGCACCCAGGGTCCTCTGGGTTGGAGTGAGCCTCTCACAGTGGCAGAGTAGCAGAAACCCATTTGTACAAGGAGAGGATCAGCCAGGCAAGAAAGTGACAGGAATGCCTTTGTACGAGCCAGGAGACCACTTCGCTTCCCTCGTCTTCTCCAGCGTCTTCTCCAGCGTTTTCTCCGGTGTAGCTTGGGAGGGAGGAACCAGGTGCGACGTAGGTAAGGCGGACTGCCATGGAGCGGTGGAGGCGCACTGCTTGTTTGCCCATCAAAAACAAAGGACAAAGGTGCTGTCACTGCTGAGTCCCGGATGATAAAAAGAGTTTTTCGGTCATAAGTCCGGAGCGAGTTAATTTCCACAGTTAAGGCAATGAACAGCAAAAAGAAAACCAGAAAACAGGTGGAGTGACGGCGAGCCGAACATACTGGCGCCATCTTGTCACAAAGTGTACGTGCATGCAACCAGTGAACAGTGTGGGAAAATGTTTATGGAAGAATATGTTTGGCTTGAAATGAAGTAAAGATGAGAAAGCTTCTTCAAACACTGGAAACTCCTGAACCACTGTGACACATTTTTCACTGAGGCTCAGATGCACAGCTGCACCTGAGGATGCTGAGCTGATGGGATGTTCTTGTGCGCTGGGAGTGAGGCTGCAGATATGCGACCAGCTGTTTTCACGTATGATAAGAAAACAGACGATAGACGTAAGTTGTTCCACGTTTTCAAAACCTTAAAGCTTTCTCGGCTTCGTCGGCGCCGCGGTCCACCAACCCAGACGGCTTCACGTCCCAGCTTTGCCCTGCAGAACAAAGGCAGCCAAGTTAGTGTTTACACTCTGCAGGCTGCGTAGTGAGATTCATTTTCAGGAGGGCCCTTGCAACCATGGCAACAAGGAGTCTTAACAACACCGGAAATCAATTTAGCATTTGAAAAGGGGACGCAAGCTATCACAATCACTGAGGAGCGGCGCTTTGATAGTCACAGCTACATCATATTTGTTAAATATGTAGAGAAATGATAAGAAGAGAAGAGCCTGAAACCAGAAGGACGCCTGAGACAGACGAGGATGGAAATCCACAACAAATCCTTATTTTAAGGAACAAGTACTTATTATATTATAGACTCAAAAGGTTTTAGTCGATAGAATAACTGCAGTGAATTTATCAGTAAGAATGATATAATAGGTCTGATGTTGCATTTAATCAAATATTTATAACCTCCCCATGAAAACAAGCAAAGCCTGTAGGACAGGGTTCAGCCCTGGGACAAACTCTGTGACAAACATTAACCACACTGATGATGTCATCAACAGGAGACACGAAAGAAGACGAACATTGGTCGTGTCCAAATTCATGGGCTGCCTCCTCCTGAGGATCCGGCCTTCTCGGTCTACGTGGGTCCTCAGAAGGTCGGGTAGGCCGGAAGTAAACAGCTGTGAAATTGGACGGTCTAGCCTTCAGATTAGCGTCAGCGCTGTGTGGGTGGAGTTTAATAAACTCGCCGTCTGCTCCTTGCTATCTAAAATATAACAGGACACTGGAGGAAACTCTCGACCGTCTCACACTTCTGTTTAATCAGTTTTCTGTTTGACGTTTAGTCAGCTGTGTGAAAACCACCCGGGGGATTAATAAAGTTTTATTTTATCTAATCTAATAACTTTAATCTCAGCCAAACTGATTTACTCACGAACAAACAAAACACTGAAAAAAACCCAACAATAACATTTTAGGTTGTCTAAGTGACTTATATATTACGTTTAACCCGAGCAGTGAAAGTCCGCGGTGATCTGAAAATGATGTGCCGGGAGTTGTGCCGTTCTCAGCGGCTTCAGTGACCCTCGAACTCCCGGCGAGCTATCGAGCTGGTGGGTAACAGACGTCTCCGAAAACGTCGAAGCACTTTTGCAAATATGTGATATCTTGATAAACCGAGCAGATATTTGATGTTTACACAGCTACTTTCTTGCCTGAAAATATGTTAAAAGTTTATTTTGTGACCCAGAAAGATCAGTAAGAGTAATTTTAAAACTTAGCAGCGGCCGCCATTGTTGGAAACTGGAGTTTGGCTGGGCCGCGCTATGAATTCTGGGATATGGTGGGCTACGAAGGACACACCTGACCCATCCTTCAAATTCGGGGAAAAGGAGGACGCATTTGTCGGCTGCATTCGGAGGAGTCTACGAATTTGGACAGCCTTCGGCGCGTCGCTGTGACGTAATCGGTCTTCAAATGCGGCCTCAGGAGGAAGCAGCCCATGAATTTGGACACAACCATTGTATTTGTCTCCCTTTATGGCTGATCTTAAATTTAAGGAAAATGTCAGAGTTTCACTTTCACATGAAGACTTTTGTTTGTAACCCTCGCTCGTCCACAGTGTTTTTGTCCTTCTCTCCTCCAGCCTGCAGAGCTGAAGCCCT